>NW_021605350.1:236741-333008 GCF_004785775.1 Grammomys surdaster | reverse complement strand
TTCTTTCTTTCTTTCTTTCTTTCTTTCTTTCTTTCTTTCTTTCTTTCTTTCTTTTTTTGAAAGATCATCAAATGACTTTATTGTAAAACATCCACTAGTTATTAGCAGGTTTTTTCTTTGTCTTTTTTTTTTTGAAATTCAAATTCTTTTACTGGTAGGATCCACTCAAATACTTTCTTACTTCAAGAGGGAAAAATATCAGGGCACTGTCACAATCAAAATCAAAATCAAAATCAAACTTTAACCATCCAATGTCTGGGACTCATTCACCATCCTCTGAGCTCCTCCAAAGGCTTGGGTCACTTCTCCAGCTCTGCCCTTTGTAGCACACAGCTTGTCCTCTAGGCTTCAGCTGCGTGTACTGCACTACTGCTGCTATTCTTGGTGGTCATCTCATGGTACTGACATCTCCAAAACACTGCTGTCTTCTGCTGCAACTGGACTGTACATTCACATATAGCCTTTCATAGGTTCTTTTCATAGTGCTAAGCCTTGCTTCTCTGAATGACCCCTTCAATCCTGGGAATTCACCTGCCACTGAGGCTACACCTTCACCAATGGCCTCTCCTGGCCTCTTACAGTGCCAAGCATCAGTTGTTCCCCCTTCCTGTTTTAAACCAGTACCACCTGGGTGACTCTTATATATTACCAAGTCTTGCTGCCAACATGAGGTACAACCGTGGCTGTCTCTGGAACAGTTTCTCTGTTCTCTCAGGAAACACTTCCCAGATTTCACCTTAGTGATGCTGGTCTCTTCTTTTTTTATTTTTATTTTTTATTGGATATTTTATTTACATTTCAGATGCAATCTCCTTTCCCCGTTCCCCCCCACACTCAGGAATCCCCTAACCCGTATCCCCTCCTCCTGATTCAATGAGGATATGCCCCCACCCACACTCCCACTCCCACCTCCCCACCCATGATTTCCCTTACACTGGGTCATCCAGCCTTCACTGGACCAAGGACTTCCCCACCCACCTATGCCTTACAATGTCATCCTCCCCTACATATACAGCTGGGGCCATGGGTCCCTCCCTATGTGCTCTCTGGTCTCTTCTTAATCACTGCTAATTTCTTAGTTCCAGCTAAATAGCATTAATAGTTCCAGTAATGCAAAAAGTTTCACTTTAGTTGTTCTGTTATCTTGTTAATCACAGCTGATTCTTCAGCCTCAGATAATAAAAACCACGGAATCTTCACAATCAAAATAGCAATGGCCCTGATAAGAGTCTTTAATCTTCTCTCTGAAATTTCACAAGCCAGGCCTTCATTGTTTACACTGTTCTCAATATAATCTTTCAAGCTCCTTCAGAAAATCTCACATATATATAATTTACAATACAGATGTCATCCCCTTTCCCCATTTCTCCTCCCTAGGACCCCATACCCCATCCCCTCTCCTCCTTTATGCTTTTATTCCATTTTGATTACATGCAAGTATTAAGGTCAGTTCTAGGTTGAGGGTCTAGCAAAAAATAGGTGCAAATAGTCAAGGAACAAGCAATACAGTGGTGGAGCATGCCTTTAATCCCAGCACTTGGGAGGCAGAGGCAGGTGGATTTCTGAGTTTGAGGCCAGCCTGGTCTACAGAGTGAGTTCCAGGACAGCCAGGGCTACACAGAGAAACCCTGTTTCGAAAAAACAAACAAACAAAATATCACGTGTTTTTTTTTTTTTTTTCTAAAAACACAAACATGAGAACTGAGCACAGCATCCAGAGTGACTTGCCCCTGCGGATGGGCAGATGCCAGGACAGAAGCTGTGGGGATTTCCTGTGCACCTTAAGTCTCAGCTTTCTCAGTCATCCCAGGGCTACAATACTTCCTCTGACAAAGAAAGAAAACCACTAAGATCCTGAAGCACAGGAAGGTCATCACAACCGTAAGGCTATTGATGCTAATTGCCATCCTTTCAGTCTGTAACTCTAGCAACAATATGAAAACCCACCTCCCAACAGCTGGTCCCACTGATCCTTGCTGTCCTGACCAGCTAGCCTCCAGCCTGGCTTCTGCATACCCAGCACTGATATCCACATACAGTGCCTCTCTTCAAGTATAAAGGTTTGCTCAGGACAACCCATGTCATTGTAGTGCTTAAACCTATGTAGTGTCTACTGGGGTCATACCCTTCAACAGGCTGGTCAAAGGTAACACAATCCAAGAGCAAGTACAGGTAACTGTCCCAGACCACCAAAGTTGCTCTCCATCCAATGTGGACACCACCGCAGTCAAGGCCAAAATCCCGACATCAGCAATGACGTAGTCGACTAAAGTTATATTCTTACGAAACAGGAATCCATTTCTTTGTTAAATAGAGCTTTCCAAAGGTATCGAGCATATTCATAGGAAGCATCTTGGGATGGCACTGGAGTATCCTGGCTTTCAGGTTCTGGAGGGGGAGCTGGCACAACTTTTCTGGGCATCCAGGAACTGGTGGGTTGCTTGCTCTGTCTGTGGCCTGATATGTGGTTTAGTTTGGGGTCTACCACTTGAGAAATGATCCTGTCCATTCCTACTTCCAACATGCCTGACTGTTGGGAACCGCGGCAGGTGCTGGCAAAGTCCGCCATCGCTAGGTGGCGCTGTCAGCCATAATTCTTCCTAGTAAACAAATAAAGTGCGCATGTGCCATGGTAAAAGCCCGCCAAAGCTGAGCCCATCCCACGGCGTTTGGCGCGCAATGAGTAAGCAGCCAATGAGAGGTGATTACACCGCTCTAGGGTATAAAACAGTGCCTTTCTCCATCTTCTTCGTCTTCTACCACCATTTTGGTTTATGGGAATAAACGTGTTTCTACGGAAGGATTCTGGTGTGTGTGTGTGTGTGTGTGTGTGTGTGTGTGTGTGTGTTCCTGCCAGTGAGACACTACACGCGCGCGCCTCACACCTGACTGAACCATGCTCTGCTTCAGCCCATTTCGCAACTGGTTCTTGTTCATTGCAGGATTCCATTCCTGTTTGCCCAGATGTGTTGACACAAAATTATCCACCTTCTGCCTCAGGTTCTGGTAAGCTGGCTTAGTGTTCATGTCTGCCAGGCAGTCCCAGTGGAATCTGTCAATCAGGCCATGGCTCTTGAGCTGCTCCACTATGAGAGCAATGAGTTGTGAGTCTCCCGGAGGCAGCCAAACAGGATTGACAGGGCCATCAGCCCTACTGAAGTGTCCCCACCGCCCCGAGGCCTGGCTTGCTGCCCCTGCTCCTGCACTGTCTGCCATGGCCGCACCCCATGCCTCCACCAGACCCTGTACTCCACTGCTCCTCCAGGAGATGCAGACTGAGCTGCGTGGAGTGGGCAGTAGCAACAGAGGTGGCAGAGTGTGAAGTGGTGGGTTGGTAGGTGGCAGGGACCATGGCACTCCCCCCTCCCTTCTGTAATTTTTAAGGGCGTTATTTATGTCCTTCTTAAAGTCCTATATCATCATCATGAGATTTTATTTTAAATCAGAGTCTTGATTTTAGGGTGTATTGGGGTATCCAGGGTTTGCTGTGGTGGGAGAACTGGGTTCTGATGATGCCATGTAGCCTTGGTTTCTATTGCTTACGTTCTTGCCCTTGATTCTCGACAACTGGTTATCTCTGGTGTTGTCTGGACTTGCTGTCTCTGACTGTGGCTTGTTCCTCCTGAAAGCCTGTGTGTCAGGACTCCTGGGAGACCATTTCTTTCCAGGAAGAGTTCGGGTATGGAGAGCTGTGGCACATGGTCAGCTCTTGATGAAGATGAAAACAGGATTCTGTCTCAGGCTGCTCCTTGATTCTTGTGTCCTGATGCCTCTGGACACGTTTCTTTTGGGCCAAGAATTCTAGCAAAAGTGGTGGTCTTACCTGTGCAGACAAGTGTGTCAACACTTCTGGGAAACCATCTCTTACCTGGTGAGATTTGGGTAGGGAGAGCTGTGGCACATGGTCAGCTTCAGGTGCAGATGGAAGCCGGATGTATCCTGTTGAAGACCAAGATGTTGATGTTCAGTCTCAAACAACAAGTAAACAAATGTAAATTCCATTCCACTGTAAGATGCTGGATTTGCATATAACCTATGTGAAGCCTAGTGTTTACTTATAACAATTTATAGATGGTTTAAAAATATCATGTTTCAGACTGGGCCTGGTAGTGTATGTCTTGGACCCTAGCACTTGAAAGGCAGAGGCAGGAGGATCTCTGTGAATTCAAGACTAGTCTTGTCTACACAGTAAGCTCCTGCACTGTGGACTGTGTGGAGAGTCTTAAGATGAAAAAACAAGAAAAATCATAGTCCAAAGCAAATGCCTTGTAAAAACTTGTAATGCAGAGCTGTCTGAGGAACATCAGCAAGGAAAATGTCCATATGTATTGAGCATAGATGCAATTAAAGAGTCTTTTTGGATACTTCCTCACACACCCACTCACCATTTCCACCTAACCTTTCTAGCATCCCTTTTCTCTCGGGCATCAGACCTCCACAGGATCAAGACTATTTCATCCCACTGAGACCAGACAAGGCAGTCCTTTGTTACATATGTATCAGGGGCCACGGACCAGCCCATGTATGCTCTTTGGTTGGTGGCTTAGTTCTTGGTAGCTCTGATTGGTACAGTTAGTTGATTCTGTTGTTTTTCCTATTGGTTTGTAATCCCCTTCAGCTCTTTCAGTCTTTCTCCTAAGGGAAGGGGACAAACATTTGAAATGTAAATACATAAAATAATTAATAAAAATACGGTCAAACAGGTGAAGAAAATGAATAAAACACTTCAAGTCCTGAAAATGTAAATAGAAGAAACAAAGAAAACACAAGCAGAGAAAAAAATGGAATTTTTTTTTGGAGCTTGTGAGCACACAAGCATGCACTCACACATGTATACACACACAAATCTTCAAGTGGTTTTCATCTAAGGTTGACTGAATTCCTGATGGGGTTCACACACTAATATAGAGGCCCAAGTTAATGCTCCCTCTTCTTGTTCCACAAATACGTGGATACCCACACAACTCTCTGAACATGAAGAAATTAAGCATTTGCCTACATAGAACCAGAATTCCCCACTATGTTCTAGTGTCTTTTGTATGGGAAGGTACTCTGCAGGCTATCAAAAGAGAAGCATAAACACCTGCCCAGCCACAAACCCTTTGATCAACAAATCTATGCTCCCTGTAAGTTATGCTAGGGCAATGGTGGCACAAAGCTTGTGGGAGTAACCATCCAATATCTGATTTGACTTAAGGCTCATTCTACAAGACTAAACCTACATATGACACTGCTTGGGTTACCAAAAACCAGAGACCAGATAGTTCAGAGATCTAGGGCAAAACCAAACACTACTGCTCTAAAAAAGTGACACTAACATGGCTGCTACTGATATTCTCTTATAAGCATAGATCAGTGCCTTTTCAGCCATCTTCAGAGAGCCTCCTTCAGCAGTTGGGACAAACACAGAGAACTACGGGGAGAGAGAAAGAGAGAGATATCTCAAAGCATGCTGCTGTAAATGAGATGTCTCCATCAAATCTCTATGTAAGTTATATTAGGCACAATAACAGCACAACTTCTGAGAATGATTATCTGTGTTTTATGTTTGTTGAACAGAAATAATTATTATTGGGGGCTGGAGTAATGGCTTGGTGGTTAAGAGCACTGACTGCTCTTTCAGAGGTCCTGAGTGCAATCCCCAGCAACCATAGGGTGGCTCATAAGCATTTGTAATGGGATCTGATGCCCTACTCTGTGATGTCTGAAGAGAGAAACAGTGTACTCATATAAAGTAAATAAATATATCTTAAGAAAAAAGAATTGTTCAATTATACTAAAAAGTAATCATTATTAAAAATTAACAATGTATCATCTGTCAATTTGACATACCTAATAAGAGGGCACCTTTATTGAGGAATTGTATTCATCAGATTAGCCTTTGGACTTGTCTGCAGGGCACTTTCTCAATTTCTACTTGATATAAGAGTGCTCAGCCCACAGTGGGTGTTGCCAAACCTAAGAATGTGAGTCTGGGCTATAGAAGAAAAATAACTGAATATGAGCCCAGAGCAAGCCTATAAGCAGTGTTTCTTCATAGACTCTACTTCAGTTTCTGCTAAGTTGCTTTTGGTCAGTGTTTTACCCCAGCAACAGAAAGCAAACTAGAATAGAAACAAAATATGAAATAACATAACTATTAAGATCAGTAAACTAGGATCTGCAAACTGTAGAAAAGAAAAGGAAAGAAAGATAATTGGACTAAAAAAAAAACTAAACTTGTCAAAGAGACAGTTGAGAAAAAGAAAAGACAAACCGCACTGTGGGAAAACATTCATAAGACAAGTGATAAAGCAGAAGTATGCAACATATTCAAAGAACCCTCACAGTAAATAGTCAGAAAACAAATGCCTCAACAATGACATGCCAAAAAATTGAACAGGTATCTACCAAAAATTGAACAGATTAGTATTTATATCGCTACCTAATATATATAGACTAGAGCAACAGTACCATATTTGCACACATTTTCTGTGTTAAATGGTACAGTGTCTTGGCCAAACACTTTGCTAGTTTCTTTTAGAGCTAAGCATATCCTACAATCGTTCAGTCTTCTACTAAGTGTTTAACCATGAAAAATGAAACCCTATTTTTTATACAAAACCTGTACTTAAATGTATGAACCTTCATTATTACTGAGACAGGGCCTTGCTGTGTAGCAGTGCCTGTCCCAGGGCTCACTATGTAGACAATCTCTGTCCTCATTAATGCAGGGATTACAGGGATGTGCCACTATTCTGCACAACATTATTACTAACAGACCCAAACGTTAAATAGCCACATGTCCTTGAACTAGTGATTAAAAAAGAATGCTTGGGACTATCCAACAATCAATGACATTGATGACTGTATTAGTGTGCTGTGCTGGAGAAATGAAGCTGGCCTCAAAGATTGCACATTAGCTGTGTGCTACAGTTTATGCTTAGAATCTCAGCTACCTTGGACACTAAGACACAGACAGGAAAATTGTTAATTTTGAGGTCAGCCTGGGCAAGTGGAGAGACTCTTTTCCCAAAATCAACCAACCAACCAACCAACCAACCAACCAACCAACCAGTAAAAATAAAACCCCCAAATATATATGATAGTTTCTGTCCATGAAGCTTTCTGGAAAAGCAAACTCTAGGATCATGAAAAGCTCTGGAGCTGGCATGGAGATAATTATGGATTATACCTTGAATACAGTTGTAAATACCCAGCTGTGTATTTCCCCAAACATATAGAATTACATACTTTACAAGGTGGCTTATTTATGGCTGGAGGTGCATACCTTTGACCTCAACTCTTGGGAAACTGAGGGAGGATTATGCAAATTTGAGATCAGTCTGGTTTACAAATTAGTATCCTAACTGATCTCGCCCTTACCCCTTCAAAAAAGAAGAGACAAAAGTAATTGTGATTGAATATGAAATTGAGCTCTCGAGGCCAATTCAAAGAAGATAATATGTCAAGTTACAAACTTATTTGGGAGGTTTTTCAGTTTCCAGGTTTATTAGAGGACTTCTAAGTATGAGATTGGAAGATAATTGTTATCTTGGGACATTGCATGAGAGCTGCTCAGTGGAGAGTTGAAAAATATTCTAAGTAATAATGTCATGGGGTTCCTGACCACTGGGAAAAGACTATAGACTCAATCCAGTTATAATTAAAAGATGTATTGATTACAGTTATCAGGATAACAATCTCTGAGCCAAAATTGATATTTCTCTGTGAAGGAGGATGAGGGAAGGATTTTTAAAAGTGAAAAATCCAAAGAAGACCTTGAGTATCTGCACAAGCAAGTCAGGAGTTTTTATGCTCTGCCAAGATAAGACAACTTAAAAGTAGCCCTTGATTGTATGGAGGTTAGAGAAGCCAAAAAGCAGTTAGTTGTATCTTAACAAGTAGATGGTCATGGCTATGCATTTCTGAGTGAGGGTCACTAAGTCAGGGTTACGGGAAGTTATCTTCCAGGGACTGGAGTCAGAGAAAATCAGCTAGTGGTTACCAAGATGGATACTTAAGATAAATTGGAGTTTCTTTAGCCATCCTAGTAATTTCATGGAGAACATAAAAGCATTTGTGGTAGTTTGGATGAGAACACTCCATCATATATTTGAGTGTGTTGTTCTGCAATTGGTTGACTCTTAGGAAGGACTAGGAGGTATTGCAGGAAGTGTGGCCTTGTTGGAAGAGATGTGTAGGTGACACACTTAGGGTGGGCTTTGAAGTTTCACTGCCAGGCCCCATGTCTCTCTCTTGGCCTACTATTTATGGATCAGGATGTAAGTCTTTAGCAACTGTTCCAGCAACATTCCTGCCTACCTACCACCATGCTCTGGCCATGATGACCACGGAGTAGCTCTCTGAAACTGTGAGAAAGGCCTCAATTAAATGTTTTCTTCTTTATAATATCTTGGACGTGATGTTTCATCACAGCAACAGTAACCCTAACTAAAACTATATTATTAATATAAATCTTTCTTATATACCTAGTGATAATAAATAGAGTTAATCAGCTAGCCAGGCTGGTGTGCTGTCTGGGGAGCAGACTGTCCAGCCAATAGCAGCAAACAATGACCTCTTAGAAGCCAATCTTGTCAAGTCAAGTGCTTACTGTAGGCTTATGTGTTCTTTAACATTTTGATGCTGTTTTAGAGCTAAATGGACTCATCTGTGAGTCCACTTACATGCTAATGTTCTTATTGGCACCCAGAAGCCTAAGGATGGGTAGAGTATCAGTAGTATTCTGTGGACAGCATGTCTTCCTAGTTGTAGGAGGGTGGAGGGTCATTAATGAAACCATAATTCAGGCACTGGAACAGACTCCTGATTGTACAACTTTTGTGTTGTGTGTGATATTAGGCCAACTCCCTAACTTCTGCAAGCCTCTATTTCCTGCCAAGGAATTTTCCTTGGTTGCAAAGCTTAAAGGGACACCTCCAAATTCATAATTCAGATGAATTATATTTAATATAACACTAAAAGATCAATGCTATGCAAGAGCATTTTATATTGTGAATAAGGAAGTATTGATAAGGAATTTTATGATGGGCTATATAGTATTTGAACGGTTAGGCCAATTCTCTGTATGTTCATGTCATGTTCCTGCCACTAGGTGTAGTTAGTGTATAGACTGAGAGAAGCATCAGAAACTCACAATTAAAAGTCCATGACCCCTGCATGCTGCAACATGCAGAGTGGCTTTTGTCAGCTGGTGGATTGCAGATAGGGCTGAGTAGGGATGGTAGTGGTGGAGTCAAACAATGGGGAGAGCTCTTGGAATCAGGCTTGATGACCTAAGCAAATGACCTTCCATTTGTCCCTTGCTGTGTGAGTCACTTTCTTCCTCTCTCTCTCTCTCTCTCTCTCTCTCTCTCTCTCTCTCTCTCTCTCCTCCCTCCCTCCCTCCCTCCCTTCCTTCCTTCCTTCCTTTTTTCCTTCCTTCCTTCCTTCCTTTTTTTTCCTTATAAAGGACAACATTTAATTGGAGCTAGCTTACATGTTCAGATAGTCAGTTCATTATAATTAAGGTGGGAACTTGTCAGAATTTAGGCAGGCAGGATGCAGGCAGAGCTGAGGGTTTTACATCTTCATCTGAAAGCTGGTAGTGGAAGATTGACTAATATGATGACCCGTGCCTATAGTGACACACCTACTCCAACAAGGCCACACCTCCTAATAGTGATACTCCCCAAGCCAAGCATATTCCATTCCATTCCCTGGCCCACATAGGCCTGTCCAAACACATGAGTCTATGGGGGCCATATCTAGCCATATCATAATTAGAAACAACATTTAGTCCAAGTTCCTAAGTCCCCATAGTCTATAGTGGTCTCAACAATGTTAAAAGTTCAAAGTTCAAAGTCTCTTCTGAAATCCATCCAATCACTTAACTGTAATCCCCAAAGCAAGGTAGGAAACCAGCTGGGCAAACTCCAAACTCTGCATCTTCATGTCTGATGTCAAAGTGGTCTTCAGGTCTCCAACTCCTTTTTCATCTTTGTTGACTGCAACAAACTTCTTTTCCTAGGTTGGTTCTACTCCCTCTTAGCAGCTTTCCTCAGCAGATATTCTATGGCTCTGACATATCAAAAATCTTGGGATCTCCAAGGCAACTTCAATGATACAGCTTCTTTTTTTCATGTCTGAGATCCACACTAGATCTTATGGGCTCCTCCACAAGTCCTGTGTTGTTTCTCCAGCTCTGTAGTACTCTAAGTTAAGGAAGATCAACTCTACTGATGCTTCTATTCTTGGTGACAATCCCATGGTCTTGGTATCTCTAATACATTGGCATCTTCTGCTGAAACTAGATTTCACCAATAGCTTCTCATAGGATCTCTTCATGGTGCCAAGCCTCAAGTACTTTTCATGACCCCTTTAGTCCTGGGCCATAAATTATAACTGAGTTTATACCTTCACCAATGGCCTTGCATGGTCTTTCACAATGCCAAGCCTCAGGTGCTCTTCATGAACCCTTCATGCTTTCAAAACCAGTACCAGCTGGGTGACTGTTGTACATTACAAAGTACAGCTGCAGCACATGATACATTCTTGGCTATCTCTGGAACATAGCTTCATTGTGTTCTTAGAAAACACTTCCTAGTCTTTATCTCAGTGATGCTGGTCTCTTCTTAATCCCTTCTAATTTCTTAGCTACAGTTAACCAGCATCAATCATTCCAGTCTTCTCTTCCATTTTTCACTCTAAAGCCAGAGCCACATGGCTGAAGCTGTGGAGTTCTGCTGCTTGCAGAAGCTGGAACAAGGCCCCTTTCTTCTATTACATTATCATTAGCTGTTTTCCTACTCCTTCATTGTCTCAACTTGGCTGTCCTGGATATTGCTTTTTAGATAGACCTTGAACTTAGATATCTGCATGCCTGTCTCCTGTGATTAAAGGTGGGCACCATCTTCCCTGAACTTATGCTTTTCTTCCCCTAGAACTTGCTCTGTCCCAGGGTGGCCTTAAACTCAGAGATCTTTTTGGCTTTATCTCCTGAGATTAAAGGTGTGCATCACTACACCTGGATCAAAATTTAGCTGGGTAGGACCTTGCCCCAAAGTTTCATTTCCTTAATCTGCTATCTCCTAGAAGACAGGATTCAACTCCATTTCCCTTCCTGGTGTCCCTTTAATACTTGAGCCATATATTATATTTTTCCCTTCTAAGCTTACTATGCTTGTTCAAAATGTTCTTCATGAAACTTAACAAAAGAACAAAGTCTTTTCTGGGATTTTTTGAGATTTTCTTTGACAATGCAATTAATATAACCCTCTTTCTTTGCCTTAGATAGACTCTTCAAACAAGGGCAAAAAGTAGCAACATTCTGTGTGGACTGTTTCATGGCTGGTCATGGGCTTGGAATCCAGAGACTCTAAGTGAGAAATGGCAGGCATTCAACCACATCCCCAGAACCCAGAGTCCTGAAGCTCAGTCTTGTCTCCATAGACCTACATTGTTCAGTCATGTAGGCCATTACAGCCCCTCCCATAGTACACAGGTAGAGGGCATGACCATAGACCTCAGGCCCTAGGGATTTACATACTTACAAAGTCAAGAGGGCAGAGCAAATTAAGCATTCCTCCCCAGGCCCTCTCACTTTCTCCCTCCCTATTTAACTCAGGAAAGCCCTGAGTTTCATGGGGGTACATTCAGAACCATCCATCATCTGCCATGACAATAAACTCTTTTGGAACCAAGGACTTTCTTGTGTCATTGGGGCCTGCCGTTGCCAATGCCTCCAGCCTCGGGAACCTTAGACTTCTTCCTGTATGTGGGACCAGCCACGTGGAAAGCCTCTGGGAATCCTCCACTGTGGGACTGTGTAAGGGTATCCTGGGTCATGGTTGAGCAGGTACCTAGAACCCCGAGATTCTCCGTGGAATTCTGCATGAGAACTGGCAGGAGTTCGGTCCCTCCCATCATCCAGGATCCTGAAAAGCAGTCACATAGATCTCCATAGAGTCACATAGGCCAGGTTATAGGCCTCAGGTCCTAGGGATTTACATACTAATGAAGGCCAGAGGGCAGAGCAAATTAAACATTCCTCCCTCAGATCCTTCCCCTTTCTCCCTCCCTATATAACTCGGGACTGCCCTGAGTTTGGGGGGGGTATGCCTAGATCCATCTATTATCCGCCATGACAATAAACCTTTTTGGAACCAAGGACTTCCTCGTGTTACTGGGGCCTGCCGCCGCTAAGGCCCTCAGGTTGCTGGAACCATGGGACTTCCCTCCCTAATGTGGGACCCGCCATGGCGGAGGAAGCCCCTCCAGGGCTTGCGCCGCTGTGGTGGCCTTTTTAAATTTTCCCCACACTCCACCAGCATTTTTTCCCCACAACATTCTTCACCAAAAGACCATAAAAACAGTCTCTATGTCACATACTGAAATTCTTCTCAGACACCCCTTGGCCTTGCTCTGCACAGTTCAAATTACTCCAAGCAACAAAGTCTTCCTTTTTCCTACTAGGGTAGTCCATTATGTCCCATTTAAAGCATTCCAAAGCTTACCAAATCCAAAGTCCCCAAATCCACATTCTTTCAAACAAAAGCATGGTTAGGCATATCACAGCAACACCCTAGTCCCTTGTACCAACTTTGGTCTTAGGGTTTCACAGACTCCATGACCAAAGCAAGTCTTATAAAGGACAACATTTAATTGAGACTAGCTTACAGGTTCAGAGGTTCAGTCTATTATCATCAAGGTGGGAGCTTGGCAACATCTTGGGAGGAATGATGCATGTTAAATATTTTGTATCTGGCATCTCAGAAGAGTTGCTTTAGTTTTCAACAACTCAGGTGTGAAGCTTGATGAATCTGATGAATGGATTGTTTATCAAACTCCATAGGTAAAATTGTGCAGCCCTCTGCAGTGTGTAGCGATATATTTCTCCTATGAATGTCTTTAGAGTTCTACATCTTCATCTGAAGGCTGCTAGTGGAAGATGAACTTCCAGGCTGCTAGGATGAAGGTTTTAAGCCCATGCCCACAGTGACACACCTACTCCAACAATTTAAAAAAAGAAACTAGAGGAACCAGTATCAGAGGCCAATGGCCAGGAGCTACTTGGCAACAAACTACACAGAGGTAAAAGCCTGCACATATGGATACAAATATCCACTAGTTTTTATAGATATCTTTTTAGAATGGGTAGTTGCCTAACATACAAAGAATAAAACTGCCAATCTTCTAGAAGACTTTATACCCAATATGGTTTACCTACCCTGCTTGGGTCTGACAATGAACCAGCCTTTATTTCTCAGTTTACTCCATCATTAGCACAGGTTCTGGGGGTCATTGGAGAATTACATTGTATATGCAGACCCCAGAGTTCAGGGTAGGTAGAGAGGATGAATTGGGCTCTGAAGGAGGTCTAGACAAAATTTAAACCTTGAAACTGGTGATGACGAGATATGTCTCCTACCTTATTCTTTGTATAAGGCCATGAATATCCCTTATACCTTGGATTTTACACCCTTTGAGATCCTCTATTGGAAACCCCTCCTATACTGCCTAACCGCCAGCCAGTCTGACATTCTAGCTGAATATGACCAATATAAATTCTTAAATATTTGGAGACTCTCTACAGAGTCCAAAAGCAACCATTGTGGTTGTGAAAAGGAAAGGTTTCATCTACTGGGACCCCTGTTAAAATCTGATTTCATTAAGGTAGTTAGAAATGGAACACACTCATGTCTTCCTTCCCCATACTCACTGTATTGGTTGGTATTTTCACTCTCCCTATTGGTGCCCCAGCTCCTTCAGTCTTCTCTCTAACTACTCCATTGGGAACCCTGTGATCAGTTCAATGATTAGCTGTAAGCATCCTGAACTTATATTTGTCTGACATAACACTAACATTATCTTTCTTGTAGCTTATATCCATTAACAGGGTGACATTTCGGAAAGCTTCAGTATATTGGTCAGGGTCAACTAAAAATCTCTAAAGTCAGATTTAATTTTATTTAAGTTTTGAAGGAAAGGGGATTTGTATTCTGGAGAGGAAAAGTTTACTTGCAATTTTCCTTAATAGGAAAGAAAGGAGTTGGAGACCACTTGGCGGTGGTTGATTAGAGGAGGTGACCCTCAGAATGAACCTGGAGATAGTGGGCAGGATGACTTGGAGAGAGCAAACAGTGGATCTTCCATGATCTTCTCTCAGAGAGGTATTGATCACCACAGATGTAGTACTGGAGGAGGCTAGAAGGTTAGGTTCCATGTAACAATGTCTGTCTACAGAGATTTAACACTTCCAGAAAAGCAAAACATATTTACATATAGGGGACCTCAGATCATTTTCTAGCCTCATGGCTGGATAGTTCTAGCTGGATGGTAATATTATAATCAGTACTTCTCTTAGGAAGCCATTGTCTCTGTTTTCCAGGTTATAAGCACATCAAACCATAGTACAGGAAAAAAGCATCTCTCTTAGGGATGTAGATCCAAAGAGTAATAGTGTCTCAATGCTTTAGACAAGTCCAAGTTTATGTGGGCTCATTGTCTGTCTGCAAAGAGAAGGTATCTATTAAGTCTTCTCTTCCCCGAATCCCATGTCTGGAAAGTTCCCTGATTACACCCTATCTCAAAACAAGGTGGGATTTGAAGACCAACACCAAGTGTTGTCCTTTGTTCTACATGTGCACTATATGTTACTTTCACTAACATATTTTATACATCATACACAATGATGAAGAAGGAAAGAAGGAAAGAAAAAGGAAAGAAAGAAAGAAAAGAAAAAAAGGGCAGAAAGATATTGATCACAAACATTGAAGCTGATAAAATAAAAATATTGGATCAAGACAAAAGGACAATCAATAAATTGGATACTAAAATTTAATTTGGGGATGGAGACAGACATAGAGACACTGGAACCAAAGCAGAAAAATAACTGTAGCGGAGCCTATGATTCTATGTAACTATAGCAGGCTGTTTGTGAGGGCCAGCAAATAAAAGCAACTGGAGAATAAAAACAATGGGATGAGAATGTAAACCTGAATCTGAAAAAATAACTGACAAGCTTAGCTATTGAATGAACTATTTAACTTAAATGATGGACAACAATGCTTTCATCAAGCCTTTCAATGTTCTAGGGAAAAGGGTTTACTAAATCTAAAGGAGTATTTTAATAAATGTTAGATCAGAGGTGAATAAGTAAGTAGCATTTCAGAGCTCTTCCTGATCTTGCAGAGCACCCCAGTCTGTTTTCCAGCACCCACATTTGTCCTGACCATCAAGGAATTTGTCCTAAACATCAGGGGTCCAGGAGGTCACCTGAAAGAGAGCAGGGCAGGGTGGGAGAGGGAAAGATGCAAAGAAATGGAGATCTGTCTATAGTCTGATCAAATCAAAATTTTTACTTTTTCACACACAGGTTATATACACAAAAAGGCAGGACGTGGGGAAGAAGATGACACAGGAGCATAGGTGTTCAGGGGGAGTACAGATATCTTCCAGAACAGAGTGTCAGCTGGGTGAAGGTTCAAGGGACAGATAACTATGACTCCACCTATGATTCCTTCTCCTTATCTAAGTTGGTACTACCCACCATGGTTACCTATCTACAAGGTCTATGACTAGCCTGGCATTTGTCCACCAAAGCTGCTTGTTTACAATAGCTTCTAGTCATCTGTTTCAGTGTTTTCCCACAGAGACCCAAGACTTTGTGTTAGCAGGCATGTATGTCAGGCCTATTGCTGATTTTAGGCCTATGGCTGATTTTAGGCCTTCAGTGTCTAAGCAGGGCTGCCCCTGAAAAACATCAAGTAGCTCGAAATCTCCTGTATCTTCAGTTTCCTGGGATTTGATGCTTCTGACTGCTATGAGCACTTGTATCCTGACACTTGTATCCTTCCCCCCAGGTACACAATTTAAAATGAAAATAAATGATTCAAGGGTTAGAAATAGTATTCCAAGTTGGCATGGTTGCTCACCCTGTTCCAGGAAGCATACTCACAGAAGACTGATGACCTGAGTTTAAATCCCAGACTGAAACTGGAAGAAAGAAAGAACTAACTTCTGGAGGTTGTCCTTTGACACTCACAGACACACAGACATACACAGACACAAACCACACACACACACACACACACACATACTCACACGCAAACACCAATAAATGTCTTTGGTTAACGCTATTTTCATTGACATAATTTGAATTTATAATCCTTTTCTATTTTCAGAATAAAAAATGAGAGACAATAAATCCTCAGTGACTGGAAAGTTAAAGGAGGATGCTGAGGGTGAGGGAATAGGCAGAAGTGTGGTCAGGGAGTTAGAAGAGAAGGAAAAGTCATCCAAAGATAAATATGTGTTAATACAAGTTTAGATGATAAATAGTAATTAAAACAATCATATATTTTGTTGGGAAATAAGTTATAAAGCATGAAGGATAGGACACACATACATATCTGTTTATAAAATGTGTTTCATTATTTGAGAAAATTTGCCAAACATGCTTAGAGCTATGTTTTGAGATACCATAGAGTAAGAGAGAACTGAAAGACTGAGCCTCAGTGAGCTGCAACCCCAGGAGGTTTTTGTTCAGCCCTGGAGCACTGTGGGAGGAAGCTTCTTACTTTGCTGACAGTAATAGGATACAGCATCATCAGCCTCCACAGGATGAATGGCGAGGGTGAAGTCTGTCCCGGACCCACTGCCACTGAACCTGGCAGGGACCCCAGATGCTAGGTTGGATGCACCATAGATGAGGAGTTTGGGTGGCTGTCCTGGTTTCTGTTGGTACCAGTGCATATAACTATAGCTAGATGTACTGACACTTTCGCTGGCTTTGCAGGAGATGGTGACTTTTTGCCCTAGAGACACAGGCAAAGAAGCTGGAGACTGGGTCAGCACAATGTCACCAATGGAACCTGGAATTATAAACACAGAGACTATTGTTATATATGTATAAAAAATCTTCCCAGTAGAGAACATTTTCATTTAAAAATTTCAAGAATATTGTTGACATCACTATGAGAAACCAGCAAATCAAAGGGAATGGGGAAACTTAAAACCAATTACAAATGCACTAATTATAATGATCAAGAGAGCCCAGAGGCATGGAAAGCCATGATAGCCATAGAGGTTGTTTCTCACACTTCTCTGCATCCTCACCTGGAACCCAGAGCACCAGCACCAATAGGAACAGTGTGTCTGTCTCTATCTCTGGGAGATGGAAGAGAGGATGCTTCTTAGGCTCCTGACAGCTGACCTTAAAGGAGACTGGGCTGTTATATAATGACTCCATATGCAAATCTTGCCAGCAGAGTGTACCCTCCTGCTCCAAGGGCACCTGCTCCTGTTTCACCCACAGGGAGTTGGTGTCAGTAGAAAATTTACTAGAGCAACACATGTGACTTAAAAGACCCTACTAGATACATGTTTTTTGGAGACAGGATTTCTCTATCTATTCTTGGTTGTCTTGAAGCTCATTCTGTAGACCAGATCCTCGTGTCTCTGCCTCCCAAGTACTGGGATAAAAGGTGCTCACCCCCACCCCCATCCAAGTTTTTCTTGCAGTCTACTTTATTAAATATTTACCCACTAGTCTTTTTGAGGTGTGAGATGGGGGAATGCACTGTACCTGCACTATGTAAACAATGTAAGCTATCTCAAAATTGTACATTCCCAATAAAATCATTATTTTAGAGGGAATAGAGAACAATGATTCAATGAAGAAAAGTAACATAATTCTTGTCATACTGCCTTATTTTTTTAGGTCTGTGTTTTAGATCCATGTGTGTGATGTGTCTTTGTATGTTTGTATATTTGTTCATGTTCATGTTTGAAAGGATCTTTCCTTGCCATGGGATGTGGTTAGAGATCAGCAGACAAGTTTGGGTGTAGATCTGACAAAAGGTTGGTTGTTCCCACTACTCATGAAAAGCTTCCTAGGCCAGGCTCTTGTGGGGATTCTCTTGTTTCCTTCTGTTTCTCATCTTGCCATAGCATCACTCCAAATGCAGTCCAAGCTGCTGCTGTGTCTGGCTTTTTGTGGGTACCTGGGATGTGAGCCAGGTCCTCACACCTATGTAACCAGCACTTTACCAACAGAACCAGCCTGTCAGCCCATCATTTTCAAGTAAAACCAATGAGACAAAGTTCTTTTCATTGAACAGAAGTAATACTACAGGATAAGGAGGAGTTCAAAAAAATGAAGAAAAGAAGCATGTAATGGAGATGTGCACAGATACATCTTTTGTGTAGTTTTTCAAAACATCCAAGATTATTAAAAGACAGATATCTTGTATTTTGTCATGGTGATAAAAAGGCATTTAACAAAACTGTTGATTCTTCCTCAGAGAAATTGTAAGATAGTCAGATAGATGGATAGTTAGACACATAAGTGAATATAGACAGAGAAGTGAGTATATCTTCATGTTCTCAGACTGCTGCCCCCTTTCTAGGTTTAACCAGGCAGAAGGTTGGATTTCCTAGCAAGATTTTGAGGTGGAAAGTGACATAGTAATATTTTAATTGAATAATAAAATAAAAAATATAAGTAGCCTTATAAAAAGAAGGAAGAGTAATAAGAATTGAAATGGGGAGAATAGGAATAAAGGAGAGAGAGGGAGGCAGGAAGGAAGAAGAGAAAGAGAAGAGCCAGGGAAGAAAGGGAGAAGGAAGAAGAATGAATGAGAAAGAAAGAAGCAAGGAAAGAGTGGGGACAAAGGAAAGATGGACAATTTCCTCCTTAGCTGTAGAGAGCCGTGGAAAGCAGAGACATATCTGGCAATCCGATGCTCTCACAAGTTCTGTAATTTACTGTCTTTGTGTGAGGGAAAAGCGCGTGAAGTCACAAGCCCTTCCCGGGGCATATAGGATTTTATGGGCAATTAACCAACCAGATATGTACACATCACTCCAGGAGGTATTTAACCAGGACCTTCCCGGGGCTCGGGGCCTTTTCTCCCAGCCGGTTTCCACCAGCCGGCCTTTTTCCAGCGGGTCTTTTCTCTATATCATCGTAATAAAGATCTGCTGAAGAACTTTGGTGTCTGTGTGATCTTGCCGGCGAGTCCACGCCACCGACATAAGTGGTGCAGAAACCCGGGAATTCAACTGTACCCTGTGGAGAAGAGGCCCTCCCATCCGGAGTAAAACGTCAAAAAGACAGACTGCAGTGGAAGACAGAATCAGCGAGGTATGGTTAATCCTGAATCTTTTCATATTTCCCCTAAATCACAAGCAGCAGTGAAAATTTTGTTATCTTAGTGCCAGCTTTCACCCATTTTCTCCTGCTGTTGTATTGCTTTCACCAGTTTGCCTGTTTAAATCTTGCCGCCGCTTGAGCCAGCCCTGCCCCCCCTTCCAGCAGCCGTTCTGGGCTGCGAGGTTCAGTACGCAAGTGAAACTTTGGTCCTTTCCCTTCTTCCAGCTCTTTTCTGGGGTTTTTACAAGGCAGGAAAAAGTTTGGCTCTAGCTGCTTTGATCCAGCAGGTTTTACGAGCAGGCAGAGGCTTAGCATAATTAATCAGCCGCGAGTGAGCTACAGAGCCCTTCTCCCTGAGAGTCAGATTCTCCTGGAGATAAGGGAACAAACAGCATGTGGCCTTGCAGTCAATTGTGACCGGCTCTGCAGAAAAAACTTTGTTAGGGAGAGAGATCTGTTTGCCTGCACGGGAACGCTGACACTCACCTCCTGGGACAGGCTAAAGGGAGATCTGATTAAGGAACAGCAGAATGGAAAGTTGAGGCCAGGCACACGCTCATTGTGGAAATTACAGGATCAAAAGTATAGTTCAGCTATTGTGGTGAGTCAGGAGATACTGAAAGAGATTCAGGATAGAAACTTACCAGTAATTGGATCTGGGAGAGCGGTCACAAGCTTAAGTAAAAGCTTGGGTAGACTGTCTACAGAAATTCCCCAGACATTAGATCTGCCGGAGGGAAGTAGAGGCCGAAAGGGTCTCTGGGAGAGTTCTTTTACGAAGGGAAAGCCTCTATATCCAGTAGAGGAATTGCAAGATCTGAAATTATATGAATATAAATCGGGGAGGTCTGGTTCCTCCAAGCGAGAACCAGAGAGAGTTGGAAAAATAGTCCGTTATGAGCCAGAAGGAGATGAAGAAGTAGTCCTCTTTGAGGCAGAAGGATTCCATTCACGTGGGCGGCTGCAGCCGCAGAGTAGAGAACAAAGAGAGGCGGGGATTAGAAAGCGCGCGCTTACAGCTCCCCCGCCCCCTGGAATTCCCAGGCAGCACTCCCTGCTGCAATTTTGAGCGCACCGCCACCTTATGCAGACAAGCGTGGTACAACCACCTTCCTTTCAGAGGAAGATGTTTCAAGCTTTTCCAGTGTTTGAAGCTCCAGAAGGAGGTCGTATTCACACACCAGTAGAATATACTACAATTAAAGAACTTGCTGAATCAGAAGTATGGGGTTGATGCAAATTTTACAATTATGCAATTAGAGAGACTAGCCACTATGGCAATGACCCCAAGCGATTGGCAAAATACAATAAAAGCTACTCTCCCCAATAAGAATTAATAGATACTGGGGCTGATATAACAATTATTAAAAGACAAAACTGCCTTTAACCTGCCGTTTGTCTGATCCCTCATTCAACTAAAAAGAGTTGCTTATTCAGTTAAACCAAAAACAAAGTTCAAATTTAAGATTCATGAAATTAATGAGACATTACAACCTGTCTTGCCTACGTCAGTTACCATTCTAGTAAATACATAGAATTATTATAGATTTAAAAGATTGTTTTTATTGTTCCTTTACATCCTGGTAAAGGTGATGAGTTTAAATCCAATAAATTTATTAGTGATTCTTGAGAGCCCATGAAACAATGTCATTAAAAGGCTGCTTCAAAGAATGATTAATAGTCTTATATAAAAATTTGTTATTGCTTTAATAGAGAAATTAAACATTTAAATCTCTCAGTATATTTTTATTCATTTTGTTAACTGATATCTCTAAAAAGAGTTTTTCTGTACGCCCTTGCTCTAATACAATGAGTTTTAAAATTTTGAAGTACTTGTTGCTCCAGAAAAATTCAAAGACAATATCTTTATAATATTTGAAAATTCAGTTACATCTTAAACAGATTGTCACACAAAAAATTCCAATAAGAATGGATAATGGGAGCTAGAGAGATGGCTCAGCAGTTAAAGGCTAGGCTCACAACTACAAATATTTGAGTTCAATTCCCAGCAACCCATGGTGGCTCACAATCATTCGTAGTGGGATCTAGTGCCCTCTTCTGGCTTACAGGTGTACATACAAAAATTGGTTTACTTTTAATGATTCTTAAAATCAAGTTAACAGATATTAATTGGCTAAAACCTCATCTTAAACTTACCATAAGAGGATTTGAACCTCTGTTTGATGTTTTCAAGGGCGATACAAATCCTAATTCCCCTCGACAGTTAACTGATGAGGGATAGATAGCTTTGTAAAAGTATAGAATAAGCTGTTAGTCATTAAAGGATAAATTATCTAGACCATGATACATTGTTGGCTGTTTACATTATTGCTACTCATGTGCTCAAAACAGACCTTGGCCAAAGAAACCATTAATGTGGATTCATCTATCTACAAGTAAAGTTTGAACATCTTATTTTGAAACTATTACAGTGTTAATACAAGATTGTAAGATAGAATCCTAAAAATATTTTAGATGAAATGCTAATTCTTTATTCCAAATAAAAATTAAGTTGGTTATTAGAAAATAATGATATTTGACCTATTACTTGGCAAAGTTTTTAGGCAAAATTGATAATCATTATCCATAAGACAAGTTGTTAACAGTTGTTCTCTATACATGCTTTTGTTTTTCCTATAAATTTACATGCAGCCCATAGAAAAAACATTTACTATATTTACAGATGCCTCATCAATTTATTAGACAGTATATGTAATTATATCACATGTTCATTTTCTTGAATGTTCCCCTGCTTCAACACAAATAATTAAATTATGTGCTGTAGACACTGTTTGAAATGCTGAAAATTCAAGCTTTCAGTTGGTACACTCATAGCCAGTATATGGCTCATGGTTTAAACTGCTTAAAATTGTTGCCCTTTTAGATATTACTAATTCTCAAATTTTACAGTTAATTATAAAAATACAGCTTAATTTAAGAAACATGTACTGTTTCTTTATAAGACATTTAAGGGTTCATTAGATTGCCTAGAGCCCAGGACAATGCCAGAACAGATTTGTATACCAGTCAAATTATAGACCATATAAAAACAATTGGCCATACAATCTTATTTTTTATATCATGAAAATAATAATAGCTTGAGACTATAATTTGATATTTCTAAAAAGTGTACAAGTTAAATAACAAAAACTTCTTCTCAGTGTCCTCAATTTTCATAATGATGTTAAGCCTTGAGGACTTACACATGATTAATCATGACAAATGGATGTTACTCATGTCCCATCTTTTGGGAGACTTCAATATTTACATGATTCTATTGACACTTGTTCCAGAATTATATTTGCCTCCCCTTTATAGGGAGAAAAGACAACACATGTTATACAACATTGCCTTGAAGCCTGGAGTGCCTGGGGAAAGCCTAAAATTCTCAACTTATACATCTCAAAAGTTTGGACAATTTTGTTGCCAAATAGAGGTGACTCACCTGACAGGTCTACCATACAATCCTCAAGGACAAGACATTATAGAACGAGATCATTGTACTCTTAAATATTATCTTTTAAAACAAAAAGGGGGAGTCGAGGAGGCTCTACCCTCAGTGCCATGAGTCACCATTTCTATAGTACTCTTTGCTTTCAATTTTTTAAATTTAGATAGTCAGGGCCATTCGGCTACTGACCATCATTGCTTAGAGCCTGATAGGCCAAAGGAGATGGTCAAGTGGAAAGACGTCTTGACCAGACAATGAAAGGCCCGGATCCTATTTTAATAGGATCCAGGGGAGCGGTCTGTGTTTTTCCACAGGAGGAAGACAATCCATTCTGGCTACCAGAGCGACTGATGCGAAGGTTCGTGACAACTGAAGATGACACCCCGAAGAATTCATCTACAGATGCTTCCAGTCCTAATTTGGATTCTCCAGAATTGGGTTCCTAGTATATGGGGAGAACAACGATGGGCTATATTATCTGCTTTTTCTAAACCTATACCTGTCAGACATGATGCCATGGTGTTTCCAAGATTTCTTACAACTAATAGAACCATGGGGCTACCTTATCTTCCCTATGATAAAACGCAGGCCCCCCTGGAAGAAAATCGTTCCTTGCCTGAATGGGGTTCTCTCTGTTTTCAGATTACTGAGACAGGAAACTGTATAACTCTCTCGAAGAGAACCTTGGGGTGGTTTTATGAAAAGAGAAGCTGGGTTAAACTAACAACTAAAAGGAATGATAATGAAAAGGACAATAGTTATGTCAAAGAGTTCTCACAGTTCTTTTTGCAACCAGCCATTTGGATAGATAGAACATTTTTATCACTCAAACTTATTGATGGAGAACATCCTCGTCAACCTAAGGTCTCTCCTTTTTGTAGTCTAGAAGATGAGGGAGCTGTTCTGCCTTGGTCTGATTGTCAATCCAGAGTAACACGATGGGCAGACACCAATGAAACCTTTTCCTTTTCACCCAATATGTTGGGAGATCCTGGAGCTGACGCGGTAATGAGAAAGGGTCCTTTTCTACAGAGCGTTAGTATGAATCCTTTTCACAAATGACTACTCTGTGGAGTTAATGGCAGTTGTACCGACCTCAACCCGCTAGCCTTTCTCCAGGGCGGAGCGACAGGAAGAACATCCTTTACAGGAGTTATTAATGGAACTATGGTGAAACAGAGTGCAGATCCGATGCCTCAGTTGACAAATCCTATTCAGTTAATTACTGGAGTTAACAAGATTATTGTAAATCAAACAGTATTTTCACCTACACCAGTGTGTGTTTTTCCACCCTTCTTGTTTATTCTTTCCAATTCCTCATTTGAAAAATGCACTAATGATTCATGCATGATGTCTCAGTGTTGGGCTGTTGGACAAGCTAAGCGTGCCATGGTTGCTAGAGTGCCACGATGGGTTCCTGTTCCTGTCGAAACACCCTGTACTCTGTCATTATTCAGACAAAAAAGAGACTTTGGCATAACTGCAGCCATAATAACAGCGATATCAGTCACTGCCATTGCAGCTACAGCTGCTGGGATTGCTATGACAACCAAAGTCCAAACAGCAGCAGCCTTAAATCAGCTGTCCGCTACAGTGACAGAGGCAGCCAACTTCCATACTTCTGCTAATGCTGAATTGAAAGGCAGATTGATGATTGTTAATCAGCGCCTAGACTTGGTAGAAGAAAGGATAGATATCCTCTTTCAATTGGCACAATTGGGATGTGAAAGAAGTCTGGGAGCAATCTGTATTACTAGTGTTCAATATGAAAACTTTACTCGAACAGCTAATTTGTCCAGACAATTGTCTCATTACCTAGCAGGAGAATGGTCAGAAGGATTTGATGAACTTCTCGAAAAGTTGCGAGCAGCAGTGGCAGCCATCAACTCAACGCGTGTGGACGTTTCGCTGACTGAAGGACTCTCCACCTGGATTTCTTCAGCTTTCTCTTTCTTTGAGGAGTGGGTGGGAGTAGGCATGTTTGGTACAACCCTGTGTTGTGGATTAGTGTTCATACTCTGGTTGGTTTGCAAGCTCAGAGCTCAACAGAAACGTGACAAAGTCGTGATTACCCAAGCACTTACAGCCTTAGAACAAGGTTCATCTCCCAAAATCTGGTTGTCTATGCTAAAGAAACAGCCAGCAAACAGATCCTCAGCTACTGCACCCCAAGGGCTCAGCCCATTGCACTGGGTCAGTGAGGAGTTTTAGTCTGACTGGTCCTTGTCTGTGTAGCTCTGGTACCTGAATTTTGAGACAAACAGCCCTTGCACCCCTAGGAGGTGACTCCATTGCACAGGGATGGGTGTTTGCATCTCTCTCGGTTTCCCCTAGCCTTTGGACCCAGAGGACTTGCTTCCATTGCACCTGGTAAGGTGGGAGAGACTGTATCAAACTATTAGTCCTTGATCGCTTATTCCCCCATAATGGAATCTGCTTGATCGGGCTTGAGTTTTATTGGTACCGTGCCAGACAGACCAAGGACAGCTCTATCTTTTGTCTCCAGGCCAGCTGCCATTGATCCCAACGACGGGAATAGGTTGATGCCATATGCCAGAGATACACCATGTGGTGTGAGTTTACCCCATGACGGACATTACCAGTGGCCACAACCTGGGGCGAACATTCAATGAATGCCAGGTGTGGGTGCGCAACCCTCATAGCCTAAGACAGAGAGCTCACCATTCTTTGGTGCTGGCTATGAAAAAACGTCAACTAGCCTAAGACACGGGAAATGGCCAGTGCCTGTGATTCTCATTTAAAACAAAAAGGGGGAGATGTAGAGAGCCGTGGAAAGCAGAGACATATCTGGCAATCCGATGCTCTCACAAGTTCTGTAATTTACTGTCTTTGTGTGAGGGAAAAGCGCATGAAGTCACAAGCCCTTCCCGGGGCATATAGGATTTTATGGGCAATTAACCAACCAGATATGTACACATCACTCCAGGAGGTATTTAACCAGGACCTTCCCGGGGCTCGGGGCCTTTTCTCCCAGCCGGTTTCCACCAGCCAGCCTTTTTCCAGCGGGTCTTTTCTCTATATCATCGTAATAAAGATCTGCTGAAGAACTTTGGTGTCTGTGTGATCTTGCCGGCGAGTCCACGCCACCGACACTTAGCTCATGCTCACTGTTTCTGTTTTCAGGTCTCTGGCAGGTAGAGATGGATCCTTTTGTTTTATTGTACATTCACTGTACTGAACCAGCTACAGTTCAAAGATGAGATAAGCAGGGCAAACAAAATATACATCACATGAAATTTGCAAGTTATCCCTCACAGTTTACCTTTCTTTTTGAGGTATGCTCACTTTTAGTTGATTTTTATATTCAAAATCAGAATATTGACCTGTTATAATGTGGAAAGTTAGGTGATAATTCTCATTTTTGCCCATAATAAAAAATATTTCTATATTATGCAATGAATACTATTGATTCCAAGGACCATACATTTTAAAATATCCTTAATCTTGCAGTTCTTATTTTAAGGCTGGTTATTGCTGGTGGGAGGCAAATATTTCTGATATTATTCTACTGCTTCCATGGGCTGTTCCCATTGCTCTTGGTGTTCTTGACTTGCCTTGTATGTAGCATCAAGAACTGTACTTCTGCCAGGCATGATGATGTATTCTAGTAATCCAAATATGTAAGAAGCTGAGGCTGGAGGATCTTGAGTTTGCATCCGTTAAGGACCCATAGCTTGGGTTACCCAGGTGACAAAATCTTCTGCCCTGCTCCAAGTTCCACATCCCATCTATTTTTGCATATAATTCTGTTAATATATATTTTTATTTATACATACTTTGTCCTCTTTTTAATTGACTTATAACTTAACTTTCTATTCATTAATATTGGTACTTTTGCCTTAGTGCAGCAGAATGGCCCTCTCATGAGAGGAGACTCAGTACTCTCTGACAGAAAGATCGACAAGATGATAGAACAGAAGATGTATAGGACAGGGATGTTCCTGTGTGGAATGCAACAGAGATGTGCAAAGAAAGTTGATCATTGCAAAGTAGGTACCTGACTCCAGCCCTGAGACAAGTAATTTGACCATAAACAGCTCAGAGAGGAGCTCTTTGAAGTACACAGAGGTCCTGAAGTGTACTGAGTATGGGGAAAGGATGGACTGTGCTTTACAAAGGAGGACAAAGGAATTGAGTGTAGAAGCAGACATGGGCCTGAAGCTAACATGCTGGAAATTGACCAAGAAGGATAAGGTTCATGCATAGTGCAAAGAGAGCCCATGGGACAGAGTCATAAAGAGTTCATGAATATTATTTAGTGAATGTTGTGCTTGACACACAACAAATAAGATCATGTGAAGGCTGTTGTCATTTCTGCCCAGCTGAACGGTTAGCTACCAGGTTTTGAATTTACAAAATGATATTAAGAATTGTACCTTCTGAACAATACCCAGTTCCACATGCCCAGCTTAGGCTGAGTGAGCATTTAGTAAATTATAATTAATGTAAGACTACTACATAGAAAAGTTTGTTGACTCAATATTTGCCAACCCTGGCATCAAACGCCCTTTCTTTCTAGTTTTAGTTCCCCTTGTGAAAAAATTTTGCAGCTATTGTGACAGACTTACCTGATCTTCTGCCCACTAGTCCCATAGTCTATACCCCCCTCTTTGTTTCTGTGGATTGTGTTGAGGCCTGCATCTTCTAACATAACTGTAGCAATTTTGTATTCAGTCTCCATTTTACTCATAAGTGAAATAAAGTTCAGGTTCTCAGACTACACTTCTTATAAGTAATTGTCCACAGGTGACACTGAAGAATGTTATTGGTAAGCCAAAAAGGTTATAATCGTATCAATCATGCTCTGTTATTTTCAATGGCCTGAAATTCTCCTGTTCACCACTTATCCACCACCCCCCTTACCTTACTCAGAACCAATCAGCTTAAAGGTTATCCTATAATACTGTGTCTAGTAAGACAAATGTAATATTGCTACCATTCTTGCCTTTCAAACTTTTGGACCTGTTTTTTTCTATATGATGTCTGCCCTGCAAATTGTTTGATGTCATAGTTTCAGTCTCATTTCTGAACTATGTCCATAGTCTGACCACTATTAAGGTCATTAAATTTAATCAACTATTTTTGCTTAACTGAGACCTGTGTTTGTATGGTTGGTGTGGAGATTCCTGAACCCTGACAGAATGTAATTTGCTTTTCATTGACTTTACAGCTAATATCCACATATGAAGGAATATATTCCATATTCATCTTTCTGAGTCGAGGATTCCTCACTAGGGAGAATTTTTTTCTACTCTTTGCTTGTCAATTTCATGTTGTTATTTGTGTGTGTGTGTGTGTGTGTGTTGTTTATCCATTCATCTGTTGAGGGACATCTAGGTTGTTTCCAATTTCTGGATATTATAAACAGACCAGCAGTGAACATGGCTGAACAAGGCTCTGTGTGGTAGAATGAAGTATCCTTTGGGTATGTGCCCAAGAGTGGTGTAGATGGATATCGATATAGATTTTTTTCTGAGGATCTACCACACTGTTATCCATAGTAGCTGGCTGAATTTTCATTTCCACTAGGAATGTATGAGTTTTCCTTTTACTCCACATTCTTTCAAGATTGAGCTGTCACTTGTTTTATTCATCTTTGTCATCAGATCCTGTTAGAGGATATTTTAACTTGTTTCTAGTTAGGGTATGGCTCCACCCTTAGTACACACCTTTACTCCCTCTATCTGGTTACAGACACATCTTTAGTATGAACCTTTATTCCCACACAAGGAAGGTAACTTAGTTTGTAGAGGGAAGCACTCATGTTTGAAAGTGATGTCTTATTGAATGGCTGAAAAAGTGATGAATAAGACAAGGATTTGACAGAATAGGATATGCTCAATTGTCACAAAAAAAGAGAGGAAAGACCAGTACTTAAGAGACAGATAGTACAGGAAGAAAAGACTACAGTACAGGAATACAATAGAGTTTATACAGAGCAGTAGAATTGAGAGGGAGAATAGAGCAGCACAAAGAGGGAGAAGTAGGCAGTTTTACTGAGATAGTTTTATGAAGAGAACAAGCTAGACACAGATAAAGACTGATTGAGGAGAGACTGAGATGTCAGAAGATTAGGAAAGATTGCTAGAGTTAGTTTGATGCCAATCAGAGCAATTGCAATGATGAAAGAAAAGCCAGATTGAACAAATCATCTGGGAGAGGAGTTTCAGCCCAGAACAGCTAAGTTGAAACAGTGAGCTTGAATTCAGAAAGAACTAGAAAAGGTGAGCTTATTCAGCAGCAAGTCTCAGAGGCTGAAAACATTCTAGGCCTAGAACGTCAGAGAGTATATGCTTCCAGTACTACATTTAGGGTAGCCAACAAGTTAGTAAGCCTCCCAGAAAGTTATTACAACAGGAGAATAAGTTACATTTACATTGATGTTACTTAGTTTTCTCATACCACTACTATAACTTCTTAAGGTCTAGCAAAAATATTAAGGCCTAGATGAAATGTTAAAGCCTATGTAGAAAGTCAAGATATATGTAACTTTTAGCTGACTAGCTTGCTATATTGTTCTGTTACTAATATAAGAAAACTTTCTCACAGGTTGTATCTCCTGCTACTAGGAAACTTTCTCATGCCCAAGTTGATTACCTATTCTGTTATGTTCTGTGCCCTTGGAAGTCAATCATGATAGAGTCAATGGAACTGCTTATTGTCCATTTCATCTAAAATTTCCATTTTGTTGAATATAGGCTTTTGTAGTAGGATCTAATGAATTTTTTTTACTTTCCTTGGTTTCTGTTACTATATCTCCCTTTTCATTTCTGATTTTATTAATTTGGATACTGTCTTTGTGCCTTTTGGTTAGTCTGGCTAAGGGCTTTTTAAGTTTCTCAAAGAACCAGCTTCTGGTTTTGTTAATCCTTTGTATAGTTCTTTTTATTTCTACTTGTTTGGTTTCAGCCCTGAGTTCGATTATTTCCTGCTGTCTACTCCTCTTGTGAGTATTTGCTTCTTTTTGTTCTATAGCTTTCAGGTGTATTATCAAGCTGCTTGTGTATCCTTTCTCCCATTTTTTAAAATAGCATTTAGAACTATGAATTTTCCTGTTAGTACTGCTTTCATTGTGTCCCACAAGTTTTGGTATGATGTGACTTCGTTTTCATTAAATTCTAAGAAATCTTTAATTTCTTTCTTTGTTTCTTCCTTGACCAAATTATCATTGAGTAGAGAATTGTTCATTTTCTACATGTATGTGTATTTTCCATTGATTTTATTTTTATTGAAGACCAGCCTTAGTCCATGATGTCTGATAGGATGCATGGCATTATTTCAATTGTTTTGTATCTGTGGAGGCCTGTTTTCCAGCCTTTTATTCTGAGGTAGTGTCTGTCTTTGTCACTGAGGTGTGTTTCCTGTCTGCAGCAAAATGTTGGGTCCTGTTTATGTATCCAGTCCATTAGTCTATGTATTTTTATTGGGAAATTGAGACCATTGATTTTAAGATATATTAAGGAAAAGTGACTGTTGCTTCCTGTTATTTTTGTTATTATAAGTGGAATTGTGTTTGTTAGGCTATCTTTTCTGTTTTTTTGGAAGAAGATTACTTTCTTGCTTTTTCAGGGATATAATTTCCCTCCTCATGTTAGTCATTTCTCTCTATAATCCTCTGTAGGGCTGGATTTGTGGAAAGATATTGCATAAATTTGATTGTGTTATGGAATATCTTGGTTTCTCCATCTATGGTAATTGAGAGTTTTGCTGGGTATAGTAGCCTGTGCTGGCATTTGTGTTCTCTTAGGTTCTATAATACATCTGTCCAGAATCTTCTGGCTTTTGTAGTCTGGTGTAATTCTGATAGGGCTGCCTTTCTATGTTACTTGACCTTTTTCCACTACTGTCTTTAATTTTCATTGTTTTGTGCATTCGGTGTTTTGATTATTATGTGACAGAGGGAATTTCCTTTCTGATATTGTCTATTTGGAGTTCTGTAGGCTTCTTATATGTTCATAGGCATCACTTTCTTTAGGTTAGGTAAGTTTTCTTCTACAATTTTGTTCATATTTACTGGCCCTTTATGTTAGGAATAGTCACTCTCTTCTATACCTATTACCATTAGGTTTGGTCTTCTCATTGTAGTCTGGATTCCTGGATGTTTCGGATTAGGAGCTTTTTGCTCTTTGCATTTTCTTTGTTGTGTTAATGTTTTCTATGGCCTGTTCTCCACTTGAGATTCTCTCTTCTATCTATTTTATTCTGTTGGTCAGGCTTCTATTTATGACTCCTGATCTCTTTGCTTGGTTTTCTATCTCCACGGTAGTCTTTCTGTTATTTCTTTATTGTTTCTACTTCAATTTTTATGTCCTGGGTGATTTTGTTCAATTCCTTCACCTGTTTGTTTGTGTTTTCTTGTAATTATTTAAGGGACTTTTGTATTTCCTTTTTAAGGGCTTCCACCTGTTTACCTGTGTTCTCCTGTATTTCTTTGAGCGAGTTATTATGTCCTTCTTAAAGTCCTCTACCATCATCATGAGAAGTGATTTTACATCTGATTCTTGCTTTTCCAGTGTGATAGGGAATTCAGGACTTACTATGATGGGAGCACTAGGTTCTGATGATGCCAAGTAACACTGATTTCTGTTGCTGATGTTCTTGGGCTTGCCTGCTGCCATCTGGTTATCTCTAGTGCTACCTGTACTCATTGTGAGTGAAGCCTGTATTTCCTGTTATCTTGCTTGTGTCAGAACTCCTCAGAGTCCAGCTGTCTATGTGATCCTGTGATCCTGAGATCCTGGGTGTAAGTGCTCTTGGAGTAACACTGCCTCTGGGGTCCTGAAAACCTGATATGACCAATCTTCTGAGATCCTGTGATCCTATGTTCCTGGGTGTGTTAGAGCTCTTGGGAGTCCAGCCTCCTCTGGGGTTTGTGGGATTGGGTGCCGAGCTGATGCTCAGGGTCTGCTCAGAGTTCTGGCACATACCAGAATGAAGACAAACAATAATTGAGCTAGGGATTTTTTGAGATTTTTTGAGAACAAAGGCATCCCAAGTAGGACTGGCTGATGTATCTCTCTTGACAAAGCTGGGCTAGATTTTAAGGTAGTGATTCATTTCTTGTACTCATCTATGCCCTAAGGTTCATGACATGATTTAACAAAAAAAAAAATTACTAATGAGTAGGTGTATATTCTGAGGATTTAAAGAAAAAATGACTGATTTTTTACATTTCACTTTTTAAAAATTTATTCACTTTATATTCCACTCACTGCCCCCTCCCAGTAACCCCTTCTACATTCCTTCCTCTATCCTCCCTCCCTTTTGCTTCTGAGCATTTTCCTCCGCAACCCTGGCACTTCAAGTCTCTGTGAGACTAGGTGCTTCTTCTTCCACTAAGGCCAGATAAGGTAGCCCAGCTAGTAGAACATATCCCACATATAGGCAACAGCATTTGGAATAGCCCCAGTTCCAGTTGTTCAGGGCCCACATGAAGGTCAAACTGCACATCTGCTACATATGAATGGGGAAGTGTCGGCCCAGTCTGTGTATGTTTTTTGGTCCGTGATTTAGACTATGAGGGAACCAAGGGTCTAGGTTAGACAACTCAGTTGGTGTTCTGGTGGAGTTCCTATTCCCTTCAGTGCCAAACGTTTTCCTCTTATTCTTCTATAAGACCCATCCCATAGCCAAGCACCAGTATTTAACAGTATTAATGATACTGTGTTACACTTGTAGACAGGAGTATGTTGTTCTCTGAGAGGCTCCACCTACTAGCTGATTCAGACAGAAGCAGACTGATTGCTTTTTATACAAAAGTTTAGATTTATAATTCTTTTAAGATTTTTGTAAGATTACACATACACACACACACTTTTTGGATGAAGCAAGCTTCAACAATTCCAACAACTTTGCTTTTTTTTTCTCTCACAGATGATATATATCAGCAAAATCTACATATGAGTGGGGAGGCAAGCTGCTGGTGCCCTGAGCAGACCTTGAGCACCAGCTCTGCACTCAATCCCACAAAACCCAGGGAAGGCTGGACTCCCAGGAGCTCTAACACACCCAGAAACATAGGATCATAGAATCACAGGATCTCAGGAGATTGGTCACACCAGGATTTCAGGATGCCAGGGGCAGCCTGACTCCCAAAATCAAGGTTAAATTCTTTTCTACAAAAATACAAAGAGAAACAAGTAAGAATTGAATAAAGTCATGATTAAATTGCAGTATTTCAGTAAAGAGAAACTAACTGAGAAAATTACTTTGCTTGCTTACATTTTGTGGTTTGAATTGGTGATTTATAGTAGATAGAATGCTGTTAAATGTCCTGAGACAAAGACAGAATTTCCAAAAGTTTCTGATATAGTCTGAAACAGCATTCTACTTTTAAAATATGTGTATATAAAACAGGACTTTTAGTGCTGATATCTACCTCCTTTGATATATGTTGATGTTACTGTATATACTATAGAATAAAATATTCAGACAAGATTTAATTCTTTTTGTAGAACTTAGAATGCAAATTTGCTTTCATCTTTAATAAATGATAAAAATACATATAAAAGATGTCTTAAAATAAATTTACACATGATTGGTTTTCAGTAAATGTTTGACTTTCATAGTTATTTTATGCATATCCCTGAGGCTGTAGTAAAAATTTCCTCAACAGGAATATTACATCTATAGTAAAAAGAAATTTTATTTCTTCTGAAAAAGTTCTTTTGATTGATTACTTTGATTGAATCAGTTTCTATGGCCAGTGTAAAGATTAGCCATATTACACATCTCTAGCATTCTTTCACTTTTTTAGCATAACATTTTATTGATTTTTTTGAAATTTCACATCATATGCCCTTTCACACTCACTTACCCATCTTCTAGGCCTGCTATGTCCCACCCTTGTGACCTCCCCCCAACAAAACAATAACAATAACAACAAAAATAAAAACAAACAAACGAACTAGTCTAACTTGTGTTATCTATATACTCACTGAAATGTGGTCAGACTCTCAGGAGCCTTTCCCTTAAAGACAGCTGTGTCCTTTACTTCTTGAACCCAGCCAGAAGGCATCAATTGTGGAGAGCTTCCCTTTAGCATCCTTATCACAGTTTTAAAAAAATAAGAATTCTCTTCAGTGGCTTTCTGTTTATTTTGTGACTTTTTGGGGTTGTGTGGTTGTGGTTGGGGTTGTCAGAGAAGCCTTCCATATCCCTCTTTCTCAACTGTTGTCTACAGTCATTGGATCATTGCCTTGCTATTGACAGTCATCAGGAAGCATGGATCATGGGTTTCCACATAGTTTCTGGTGACAGCACAGATGATGACTATGGCATCTGGCTGCAGATGGTCCATGAACACACATACCCTTCAGTGACAGCTCTGATTACAGACATCAGCATGACCCTAGGTGGCAGGTGGTCCACTCAGATTGCCCGTGGCAGCCACACAGCCCACAGACTTTGACCTGGATTCAGGCTGCAGCACAGACCACTTACATCTACACAGCTTTCAGTGGTAACATGGGCCATAGACATCAACATAGACCCTGGCTGCACTAGGACCACAGACCCAGACACTGCCCTTTGTGGCAGCACCACCAGATATCACCATAGCTCCAGGGGGCAGTCCAGGCCACTCAAATTGGTATGCCTCACAGACCAATGGACATCAATGTAGTTTTAGGCATCCTAGCACATGCTAGAAACACATGGACCACAGACATCAACATAGACCTTGGCTGCCCAAGGGCATTGGACCCAGACATATCCCTCAGCAGCAGCTCAAATCCAGATATCACCATGACCTCAGTGGTCCTTTGAGAAGGTGTATTCCATGAAGTGAACCATTCCTCATCTCTGACCTCTGGCATTTCACAGATTCAGGGTGATCTTGTGTTTGTAGGCTGAGTCTATATCTGCACAGGCTTCAGGCCATTGTATATCATGTTCTACTGGTGACCTCAGCCTTCCCTCACACCTTTTACCTCCATCAAGAATCTAGTTCCTCCTCTTTCCACAGAATATGGATCACTTTTCCATCTTTCCCACCTCTGCATCACATCTATTTCTTTGTAGTGTCACCTAGTTGGTCTAGGCAGCTTTGTAATTACCCGTGCTCCCAAAATGCAGATCAGGTCTGCCTGAGCCATTTCTAGCAGTCTTACAACTTGCCTTGTGGCAGAGGCACCAGAGATTTAAAGATGAGCTTTCTTCTATGTCATCAATGGCAGAAAACAATGGAGGTTAGTACTTATACACTGGTTATTTCTTCATCTGTGTTAGCTGGAAGGAAGCCAAGAGTGTATTTATTTCCCTTTTGGAGATTAACTAACATGTACATTTTCATGTCTTTGGTTTTCAATGGAGTTAGGATTCAAGGGTCATGGTATTATGTGTTTCCATCAGATTCTGACTTTCATGGTAAACTCCTGACCATGACTTCAGGCAGCAGTGAACGTTATATCCATTTGTATTCTTCCAAATATAGTATTTTTTTTTTCAGTTGCTCACTTAATAGGTTGATCCCTCACCTTTGTAAGGAGTGAGGTAAACATTCAGCTCTAATCTTACCTCCATTGTTTGGCAGTTTAACTTCTCAAAATGAGTAGGTCCCCTCTTAATGTCTTGGGAATGTTAATTCTCTAGATCTCTGGTAAGGACAAAAAGAGAAGAGGAAGGAAAACAGATGAGTGGATTACCCCTGAGATCATGCTGTTTCCCATGTATTTCAGTCCATACATGGTGTATGCAGGATTTCTCCTATTGGTGTTTCCATCAGTATGCAAGAGGTTGTGACTTGACCTGCAGAAGATGGATGGATCTTGGAAACAACTATCACAATTTAATGTTCTATGTGAGAGATGATGAGAGCTTGATGTGGGGCAAGGATGAAGAGAATGAAGAGAGTACTGACTTATACAATTCAGATGACCCAATAAAAAGTAAATTTATCCATGATATGACAAGGAGTAATACAGACAAGAAGAGAATCCTCTAGTTTTCTAGCTTGGAAAGTGTTGTAGTTTGCTTTCCATCACTGTGCTAAATATCATGACCAAAAGCAACTTTGAGAGGAAAAGGTTTATTTGGCTTGCAAATCCTGATCATAGTCAATTGTTGAGGGAAGTCAGGGCAGAAACCCCAGCAAGATCAGAGGTAGGAGCTATGAAGAAAAGATACTGGCTTGTTCTCCATGGCTTGCTCAGCATGCATTCTACCTCACGGGACTACCAAGCAGTTCCATTACTATGACTCCACCCAAGGTGTCCTAGACCCTTCCATGATAATCATTAATTAAAAAATGCCCCCACAGAGTCCTACATACAATCTTATAGAAGCCATACCTCAATTAAGATTCTCTCTCTCTAGCTATGTCAACTTGACAAAAAGTACTGAACAATAGAGAACACAGAGTAACTGTGCTCCTAAATATAACATACAAGTCCAGTGTAAAATCAACAGGCATCACTCACACTCACTGAATTCATCCCCAATGTATACAATTCTGGTTGTTCCTAGCAATGAGAACCTTGGAGAATTTTCTATTGCCAACTCCCTGTTGAGCTTCCGCTATGCTAGTAGTAATTCTTGATTTTCCTATGGTAAAGTATAATTTTTTCCTCCTAACTATCTACATTAGAGTCCTTCCCTCCATAGACAGACTAACATGAAAGGCAGTTTCTATTACTCTGGGGAATACAGCAGCTAGGAAATTGGTTTCTGTGGGTCAAAACTTGTGCTGGGAGGTCCCAGGCAGGGGTGTGGGTCACTGGCCGGAGCAGGCGGGGGCACGGGGCATGTTTGTCGGGTGCTAAGGCACTTCCCATCGGGACTCAATAGCGCAGACCACCTATGTGGGGAAAGAGGTCGAGCCACACACCTTGGTGACGACACAGTCCCAGGAACAGGGGCGCAGAATCGCTGCGCACCAGGCCAGACGTGGGGCGGGTCGCGGCCACAAGAGAGAGTGCAGACGCTGACCCGGGATGCTCTGTTCAGTTGCGCTGGGCGGAGCCAATGTAGTCTCTCGGACCACGTTTACAGCTGAGAGAAAGACTTCCCCCCACCATCCCTGCTCGAGTTTTGACTTACACAATTAGTCCAGGATTTCAAGAGACACATGGAGATTTATTGACATGGAGATGAGTTTGAAAGATGGAGTGCTCTCCCAAAAAATGTCAGAGGGGCTTGCTTATATTGGAAGTGGGAGAGGGGCAGGGCTTTTAGGTAATACCTAAATCTTGAGGCAGAGACCTGTTAGTCTCTGCCTTGCATGACCTAACATGGGGGCTGTATATTAGGTCTCTGGGTTCTGGGGGTGTGGCCAAACACCCAGGATTCCTCAGCCCCACGGTTCTCCAATTCCTGAGTTATGGCTCCAAAGTGTCTTATCAGGATGTAACATCCTGAGGAACAAAACCCACAGGGGAAAGCCTATCCCAAAGTTTTGGGCTCAGAGAAGTTAGAAAGAGACTGTGAGCTGGAGAAGGAGATGCCTCAGTGTCCAGAGAAGACTAAGGAGAGGAAAATGGGTGGGGGAGAGGGAGAAAGGTGGGAGAGATAAAGAGAATGAATATGAATCAATCCATCCTGCTTTTTTTCTGCTTTTAAAAATTTAATCCAATGTCTTTTCAGTCTTTCCTGTGGAAACCACTGAAGATCACAGAGGAGAGTAAGCAGATGAGACAACTCCATGTAGTCTGTGTTGGTGCCATTAAGCTGTTTTTCACTGTCTGCACAGACTCCCCAGCTGTTTTTCTCAGAGGAGTCCCCAAGTCCAGGACAGGTGTGTGAAGCAGGCACATGGGGAGTTATTGTTCAGGACTCAATCACTGTGGAAGGACTCTTCAGTGTTTGAAGACAGTGATAAAGTGCTAAGTCCTCAGGCTGAAGATCTTCAATAGTGAGTGTGAATTGTGTTCCAGATCCGCTGCCAATGAACCTGGTGGGGACTCCATCAGTCCTGACTGAAGTGTGGTAAATGAGGGCTTTGATGGTTTGCCCTGGTCTCTGCTGGTACCAGGAGAGGTAGTGCTTTCCATCTGTGTAGAGGAGGCTCTGACTGGCCTTGCAGGTGATAGAGTCTCTCCTGGAGAAACCCAAAGAGACTCTGCTGGCTGGGAGAGTGAGATCTGCCCATTGGAAGCTGTAACCAGAAACACAGGGGGATTCAGAGAGGTTGTGAGATGTTCCCACTATCAGGATGCCAGAACTTGCCAGATCTGTGCTGCAGATGGCTTTTACTCCTTACCACTCTCCAAAGCATCTTCAAAGGATATATCTTCTTGGCCAATTATCTCACCTGGGAAACATAGGAAAAGAAGGATGAGGTGGAGTGGGGCTTCCACCATCTTGCTGCCTCTCAAGCTTCTGAGGATGCTCTGACTCAAAAAAAGGGCCTTATTTATAATCCGTGATCACAGGAAGTGGGCAGTGAGAGATATTAAAGCAAGCCTAGATGAGGATGAAGGCTAAGTAAATGGTAAGGAGGTCAGTGGTAATACCTGCTGCTGACATTACCACAGTCTCCCATATACTGCCCGCCTTTACCCTTGAGGATTTCCTCTGGTAGTGTCACTGATGCTGTACTAATTTTGTGACAGCCACGGCCATCTCCAGGGTAAACAGCAGTTTTGTGTCAAGGGAGATTGCTCTCATAAAATAGCACTCTATATAGTGGGGACATCATTTGCCCCTAAGCTGTGACAGTGACTTGAGTATAACAATCAAGGCTGCTTTGTGTGAGGTCTCAGACAAGACTCAGTTCCTCCTGTGACTATGAGGCACTGACCCTGTTGTTCTGGAATGCTATGATCATGCTTTACCTGGGGATGGTGCTAAGCTGTGATCCAGGAGCAACTAGTCTAACAACCAGGGAAGCTTTGTCAGTTTATCCATGGGATGAGGTTAGCCCTTGATCAATAAAGTTTTTTCATTAAATAAGAATAAATAATGAAATGGAATCAGACAAAGTTGTCAGCATTTCCCCATTGGGAATCGTTTCTACTTGAGCAGTTATTTCTTTTTTATTAGGTGAATTTAGCAAATCCCAGTTTCTCAAGGAATTCTCAAATAGTGTTCCTTAGATGTTTCTTGTCACACTAGTGTCCCCACGTAGTAATGTTAACTTGCTGAAGGGTGCTTACTCTCCACTCTGTCTTTATGCATCCTTGAGTAACATAGGTTGTTAGAGGAGGAGGAGGATTAGATAGACATCTCTCTCTTTTTTGGATTCAACTTCCCAAGATTCCTCCCAGTGTTAGAAGATGTTCATTTGTGTCTGTACTAGGAGTTGCTGCCTATTCCAATGTCACTGTCTCTTGGCACTCAAATGCTACCTTGCAGAGCAGGACCCAGGCAAGTATCAGTTTCTGTCTTATAGTCAGAATCAGATATGTAGTCCTTATTGGTGCAAAACCACAGCTCTCATCTCAAGGGAGATATAAGAGATAGTTTATTCTGGAGTCAGATAGGAGTGATCCTCAATTTCTGGATCAGAGATTCAAGTTTCCTCAAACATCATGTTCCAACCTGGCAGCAGTTTTATGAAGGCTTCATAGTAATTGAACAACAAAAGTCATAAATCAACACACTTTCAAATATATTAGTGAAAACATCAGGTAGACAGGTGCCTAAAAAGGAGGGGAGTCTCTGAGGGTTAAGGTCAGCAGAAAGTTTGCTAGAGTACCTCAAGCACAGCCAATGGGATTTTATGTCCTACAGTTTGACTTGTTACCTCCTCGTCTTTCTGAAGAGGCATGTGGGGGTGTGCTCTGTGGATGCTCTATGTGACATTGCTTCAGGAACACTTTAGCCACTCAAAATTAACCAAGCAATAATACATTTTACATTATGATTCTGTTACGAAAAACACTTGGTAAGTAAAAGGAGATGGTCTGAAACAGATTTTAAAGGGGAGTTACACTCACTAGATGGCCTTTAAATCAAACTTATAAATTCATCAGGCTCTGAAAAGGTGGATAGGGTTTAGCATCAACTGCAGATGAATTTTGGAAATGTAAACAAATGAATGAAGTCACTTTACTGTGAGGAAACAGGGTCTTCCTATCCTCTAGTCCTAAAGCTAATGCTGGGTCAACCTGGCACCCTTAGATTGAGCAGTCATTCATTGGGTCCTATTCAGAGTGGGGAGCATCCAGTCCCCTACATCGTCTTGTCCCTGGAAGCTAGAACTGATGAAACCAAGTAGTTGTCTCCCATTTACAGCACTTAGAGTAGTTAAATACTTAGTTTGACTTTTAAAACATCATATGCAAAACACCGCCAGGCAGTGGTGGCACACACCTTTAATCCCAGCACATCAGAGGCAGAGGCAGTTGGATTTCTGAGCCTGGTCTACAGAGTGAGTTCCAGGACAGCAAGGACTACACAGAGAAACTGTCTCAAAAACAAAAACAAAAACAAACAAACAAACAAACAAAAACTTTTAACACCAACAGTTCTTGGAACTTAATAGTAATCAGTCTAAATGTTACAGAGATGTGGTGGTTTGAATGAATGGGAAATTTCCTCCATGGACTCATGGATTTGAACACTTGGTTCTCAAGTTACTTTGGGGGAGGTTATGGAACTTTTAAGATGTAGAGCCTTGCTGAAGAAAGTATGTCACAGTTGTTGTTTTTTGACTGTGTTTGTAGTCTCACCTCACCTGCAGTTCATGCTTTGCTTCCCATGCACAGTTAGAGGTTGAGATGTGATCTGTCAGCTTCCTGCTCAGGTCTCCTACCAGTGTGCCTTCCCTGACATTGTGAACATGTAGCCCCCTGGAACTGTAAGCCAAATGAGTTGCTTTTGATAATGGTATTTTATCACAATACCAGTCAAGTAACTATTACAGGAAACATTTTATTAAGTATATTCACAGATAAACATACAACAGTCATTAAAAACAAACAAACAAACAAACAAACAAACCTACCTTAAGTCAGGCCTATGGAAATAGCTATTGGGGGTTGGTCTGGTGCTGCTATGTATTCTTGTACTATTAAACTGCTAGATACTGTCTCCCCAAGATCTGGTTGCCCTCAACAAGTAGATCTTCATATACAGCAAGTGATGTTGTGTAAACTTTGCTCCTCAATTTAAAGCTATTGGTTAAAATAAAATTGCTACAGCCAATTACTGGAGAAAATAGAAGAGGTGGAATTACAATTTCTGGGGGTCACACGTAGGTGCTACAGTGAAGAGGGAGAGTGGAGGAGATTGAAGGTGAATGAAGAAGGAAGAAGACGGAGAGAATTGGAGGTCTCCATTAGATATGATGGACCAACAGCATGTGCTCGAGTGAAATGTCCACCAAGGACAGACTGCTGGAGCAAAGGCAACCTGGGCAAGATTCAAACAGCAAGTGTTTGGGGAACATAACTTGAGTTTAATAGTCTATTGAATAAAAAATATAGACTAAGGGTTGTCTTAGAGTTTTACTGCCATGAACAGACACCATGACCAAGATCTTTCTTAAAAAAAGTTTTTTTATTAATCATTCCATTAGGTTACATATCAAATGATATCATGTTCCCCAGCTACCCCCTCCACCATCCCACCAACCCATGATATCTCACTTCCTATTTACCCTCATGCCACTCCTCCATCCCACATCTGACCTTCTTCTCCCTTTTGCTTTTATAAGAGTGCTCTCCTACTCGCACTCTCCCTCTCCCCCATTCCAGTATCCCCTTACTATGGGGGCATCAATCCTCCCTGAGACCAAGAATCTCTCCTCTTGTTGCCAAGGCAACTCTTATAAAAACACCATTTAATTGGGGCTGACTTACAAGTTCAGAGGTTTAGTCCATTATCATCAAGGTGATAGCATGGCAGTGCCCAGTCAGGCATAGCTTAGGAGCAGCTGAGAGTTCAACATCTTGTTCTGAAGGCAAAGAGGAGAAGACTAGCATCCTCGGGTAGCTATGATGAGTCTTAAATCCCATGCCCACAGTGACACACATTCTCTAAAAAGGCCACACCTACTCCAACAAGGCCAAACCTCCAAATAGTGGCACATTCCCTGGGCCAAGCATATTTAAACCACCACAGGGGCAATCCTTAGTAACTGTACAAGAGCTGATTAAATAACCCATGGACTCTGCATTGGTTATTGAGGGGGCTGACCAGGACATGTTAACAACTAATAGAGATTATCACAATCCATTTATATTTAGTGCACCTTATGCTGGGCATAGAATCCAAACAAATCTGAAAGAAATTACTGGGAAGAGGGACTAACACTTTCCCTAAAATAGTACAGCTTCTAGCTCTGTCTTTTTGATACAAAGAGGATAAAAAATGAAGTGAGAAATAATGTCTTCTAACAACTATATGTGGCAAATAGCCAAAAAGACTGTGGAGGGCCCCTGATTTATCAATATCTTTTTTCATCTTCTTATTGTTGATTTTAAGGATTTTTCTTTTTTATGTGTGTGTCTGTGCTTCAGCTATGTAAGAATATTCATGTCTTGTGGTCAGATATCTGGGTTCTGATGGTACATATTGCCCTGGATGCTATTGATTACATTCTTATGCTAATGTCCAGGCATCTGGGTTTTGGGGACTATAGATCTAGCTACTGATTTCTCTGTTTTTCTTTGCTTGATATATTTTTTAAAATACTCCTTTGTTTCTAATCCCTGTCCAGATTTTTCAGAGAAATTGTTGCCTGTTTTACTGAACACATTGCTGGTGTGTTCAGGGAAATGTTTGCTGATGTTGGAAGTAGGTGTGAGAGGTCAGGGGGAGATGTAGTCTGTTGTAGTGCTATGGACAACCCTGAGAATTTGGGTCTAGGGGAACAGAGAGAGTGGAGTATGTCCACAGGCAGCCTATCTGCTTATTTGGCCAGGATGGCCTGTTGTTGAGCAGGGGTTTCCTGTCCAATTTGAGGGCTGTTCCAGAGCCACAAGTGTGGGATGGGAGACAGAGGTTGATGGATTATGGGATACACAGGAGGCACGGACTGGAGGTAGAGAGGTAGGGTGAGAGGGCTGCAGCTCATGTTCTGTTGTAGTGCTAGGGATGACTCTGAGAATTGGGCCTGGGGGAACAGAGAGTGGAGAAGGTCTAAAGGCTGCCTACCTGGTCTTCTGGCAGAAATGGTCTGTGGTTGAGCAGAGAGAATCCATATGAACTGGGGACTGGGGCATACTGATGAGTAGGGGAGGAGAGGCCAGGGGTATTGTCTGTGAGATCCACATCAAGCGAGAACAGTGGGGAGGGGAGGCTGCACCTGGTGTCCTGTTGCAGAGTTAGTGGTAGCCTTGAGAATTGGGTCTGGGGGAAGAGGGGTGAGGGTTGGGAAAGAAGAGTAGAAATGGTTCATGGACAGCCTGCCTGGTTTTCTGGCAGGGTGGCTTGTTGGCTTTCTTACTTTCTTATAAGTGTTCATTTTTACCATTTTCTTTCTTTTCATAAATTTTGTAATTTTGATTACATTTTAGTCATGTAATTATCTTTTTGTGTGTGTCTGTGTATGTGTGTGTGTGTGTGTGTGTGTGTGTTTGTGTGTAGGTACATGACATGTGTGTGGAGCTCAGATGACCACACTGAGTTGTCCTCTTTGTCATGTGAGTTCTGATTGAGCTCAGGTCTGACATCTGGTTTGATGGGAATTGAATTGCCTTGTGAGCAATACTACTGCACCTTAAATTTCTTGATTGAAGAATACTCATGGTATACAAGTATCATCAATGTAATGATGCAATGTAATGTCTTTCAAGTATATCATATTTTTGACAAGATCCAATAACCTTCTCCAATTTTCCTTCTCTTTCTGCTGTTTCCAGTACTAGGCAAGATTTACTTTTTGTTCAGTGGGCTTTAAGTTCAATCAGAGAGCTGTTGGTTACTGCCAAAGTTTGTATGTCATTATTGCACCCTAGGGTTATGATGCACGTTGGCCATTGCTCTGGTTCATGGGCATTATAACTGAAAATGATTATTGCTTACCTTCCTCATTTGGAAGCTTGTATGGTGCCTTCTGATATTAAGAAAGCTAGTTCCCAAAGAAGGTACATATTCAGGTCATATCTAACTTGAGTCCTCTAGGTCCACGTACAAAATGCAATAGGGATTTACCTTCTTCTACCTCTGGGTGGCAACCAAGAGCTACAATAGCTTATGATATAAAGAGAACATTTCATGTCTTTTTTTTTTTTTTTTTTAAATTGTCTAGGGCTCTTGATCATTATCAGCCTAACTGGGAAAATTTTATTTATATATTACACCCCCCCCACACACAAACATACACATACACACACAGAGTGAGAGAGAGAGACAGAGACAGAGAGACAGAGACAGAGATAGGTTTTATAGGTAGATACTTAATCATGTTTTCTTAAGACTTTTCCAGATACCCTTTCAGTTATTTTACTCTCTTATCTCCTTCTATGTTTCTCGCTCCACACTCAGTTAAAGCACCTACTTCCCCCTTTGGATCACTTATATTCTCCTACCTATTGTTTCCTTTCTCCAGAGATTTAATTATTTATGTATTTGAGTGCTACAGTTTGCATGTATGCCTACATGCCAGAAGAGGGCAAAGTATCCCATTATAGATGGCTATCAGCTGTTACGTGCTTGCTGGGAATTGAACTTAGGACCCCTGGGAGAGCAGCTTGTGCTCTTAGTGCATTTAACTACTAAGCTGTATCTCCAGGCCCCCTTTACCTGTTTCTTCTCTTACTCTGGGTTATATACTTGGGTGTGGATTTGTGTGGGGAAAATTTAAAAAGGCCGCCACAGTGGCGCAAGCCCCGGAGGGGCTTCGGCCTCTGTGGCGGGTCCCACATTACGGAGGAAGATCTTATGGTTCCAGCGGCCTGAGGGCCTTGGCGGCGGCAGGCCCCAGTAACACGAGGAAGTCCTTGGTTCCAAAAAGGTTTATTGTCATGGCAGATAATAGATGGATCTAGGCATACCCCCCCAAACTCAGGGCAGTCCCGAGTTATATAGGGAGGGAGAAAGGGGGAGGATTGGGGGAGGAATGTTTAATTTACTCTGCCCTCTGGCCTTCATTAGTATGTAAATCTCTAGGGCCTGAGGCCTATAGCCTGGCCTATGTGACTCTATGGAAATGTGACTGTTTTTCAGGATCCTAGATGATGGGAGGGACCGAACTCCTGCCGGTTCTCATGCAGAATTCCACGGAGAATCTCGGGGTTCTAAGTACCTGCTCAACCATGACCCAGGATACCCTTATGCAGTCCCACATCTCCTCCCTTTACTTTTTTTTAAAAAGGGGGGGTCACTGTGAAAAATTTTGGATGAGGAAGTCTAAAGAAAGCACTATGTAGGCCAGAGGTATTAGCATAATTACGTCACAGGGTAAAGGGGAGTGGGGTGGGGGGTAGGGAAGGTAAGGGATCATTGAATCAATTGAATTTATGTGGTACAGTTTGAGGGTAGTAATATCTGACTAATCTAGATAGACATTACATTTTCCTCACTAACATGTAACTTTAGTTATTTGACTTTGGCAAAAGAGTTCATTTGTAGCTGGAAGGTCTGAATCTGTCCACACGTCTCAGCATCTCTGGATCTTGGCATGTGTCTCTGGATCTCAGCGTGTCTCTGGAATCTGCAGTCAGGCGGTGTGGCTGTAAGAAGACAGCACGGCATCCTAGGCAGGTTCCAGGAGGCTCTATAAGTCTCTGTTGGACTTGTGGGAGCACCTGTAGAATAATCACAACAGAGAAGCGGCACCCCAGCAGGGGGATGTCTGTAAAGGGGTAGCAAGCATTAGGCTAGTTGGGATCAGGTACATCATGGTGTGTCATTGAGATCCTAGAAAGCAAAGGTGTTTGGAGAAATTTCAGTTTTAGAAGTCACCTTTGAGTCTGTTTTAGCTGACTGTGGAAGAAAATCATATTAATTATGTAGGCAGCAACAGTTTGTCTGTAAAAGGAAACTAGTTGTTAATTAATAGCTGAAAGATGTTGATCAGCTTCTTGATTTAACCTGTGGAAGTAAATTTAGATGACTTTCACACCTTGAAGAAATTTTAAAAGTTTAAAAAAATTGTTGAGAATATATCATGAGTGAAAAGGAGACATTTAAACAAAAAGCAAAAAATTTTGGGTTGAAAAGCACAAACACTGTTGTTCTAGGCATTCCTGTTAGGGGAAAAGGCATTAATGGCAGATTTAGAATTAGTGTAGGAAAGGCCTGTTCTGCCACGTGGTGGTTTGGGTTACTTCCTGGTGGCTGGATGTTCTAGCAGAGAGGCCAAGGAAATCCCCCTGTTGTTTTTCTTAGAGAAAAGAAAGGCTAACTTTGAAGAAAAATTTAAAGCGAAAAGCATAGAAGTTTGGTAACAGAGTCAGAAGGAGTGAAAGGCTGTGTGAGACTGAGCTACGGCAGAGAGACACCTAGAGGTTGAGTAAGAAATTGTAAGTTAAACAAAGGTGAAGGGGTGCAGATGGAGTCTCAGACCCTCTGCTAACAGGCAAGCCAGCTGGGTGATGGCTGGCTGCAAATGACTTAGAAGGGGACTTAGTGGGGAAGGGGCAAACAGAGAGCCAGCCCTGTTTTTACAGGCAAGTCAGCTGTGTTGTAACCAGCCGGCCGCAAATGGCGGGGAGTGGGGGAATTTTAGCACGAAAAGTTAACCCCTGGGGGAGGGGCAAACCTCTTGGCAGGCAGAGCATGGGAGATTTCTTGGGGGGAGGGGTAAAGAATGGCGATTAAGGAGTGTCCGCCATTTTGTAGCAAATACGTGGAGAAGGGGGAGAGAGATCTAGTCTTTTGAGTCAGGCAGGAGCTAGTGGTAGCTAAGATTTAGAGAGAAAACATTGGCCCGAAACACTTGGAGAGAGAAAGAGGGAGAAAGAATAGAGAGAGAGCCGTCTAGTCTTAGGGACTAGGCTGGAGTTACTCACAGTTCCATGGATAGGGTCTTGGCGGGCGCCAGCGGGGGGTACTCTTGGAGCTGGCTTTGTCCGGATCCTCTATGCACCTGTAGGGAACGATGTAGGCCCACGCGTGGGCACGTGCGGGCATGAATCTCTGTTGTGTTGTGTGTCCGTGTGTCTGCCGTGACGCAGTAGGCCAGCATGGCAGGAGCACACAGGATCTTGGCTGAGTTTATTCCCTGTGACACCAGGCGAGAGCGGAGGGGCCCCGTCCAGCATGGGGAATTTTCACTCAGGTTCCACGGGGGTGCAGAGCTCTTGGGGCATGTGGGGTCTCGTAGGACAACCCACTGCCAAGAAAATGAAAGGGGTTGGGGATCAGCTGTGCTCTGGGGCAGCCAGGGATCGATTGGTCTCAAGCCCTTGTCTCGGAGGGCTGAGACGGGGTGGGGGGGCATGTGGGCTCACGTCGGACAGCCCACAGCCGAGAAGAGGAGAGGGATAGGGGAAGAAGAAAGAGGCCCTAGCAGCACCCGTGGGAGAGACTGTACTTGCTTAGCAGACTCAGCGGCCTGGCCAGCTTGTTTGGAAATGTGGGTCCTTGTGGCTGGAACGCAGAGATCTTCCAAGTGAGAGATTAAGCAGCTGTAGCTTCATGGGCACAGACTGGGGTGGCCCGGTCCTTGAAGTCCGTGGGTGTCTGTGCCCCACGTTGATCAGCCAAATGTGGGGAAAATTTAAAAAGGCCGCCACAGCAGCGCAAGCCCCGGAGGGGCTTCAGCCTCTGTGGCGGGTCTCACATTATGGAGGAAGATCTTATGGTTCCAGCGGCCTGAGGGCCTTGGCAGCAGCAGGCCCCAGTAACACGAGGAAGTCCTTGGTTCCAAAAAGGTTTATTGTCATGGCGGATAATAGATGGATCTGGCGTACCCCCCAAACTCAGGGCAGTCCCGAGTTATATAGGGAGGGAGAAAGGGGGAGGATTGGGGGAGGATCTGGGGGAGGAATGTTTAATTTGCTCTGCCCTCTGGCCTTCATTAGTATGTAAATCTCTAGGGCCTGAGGCCTATAGCCTGGCCTATATGACTCTATGGAAATGTGACTGTTTTTCAGGATCCTAGATGATGGGAGGGACCGAACTCCTGCCTGTTCTCACGCAGAATTCCACGGAGAATCTCGGGGTTCTAAGTACCTGCTCAACCATGACCCAGGATACCCTTATGCAGTCCCACAGATTTGGAATTAGGAATTTTTGATGAGAGAGAATACATGCTGTTTGTCTTTCTGGGTATGGGTTACCTCATTCAGTATAATTTTTACTAGTTCCTTCAATTATCTTCAAATGTCATTTCTTTATAACTAAGTAATATTTCATAGTGTATTTGGGCAACATTATACATTTGTCTGCTGAAGGACATTTAGGTTGTTTTCAACCAACATGGCTGGGCAAATATCTGTGGAGCAGAGGGTTGATAAAATCATTTGGGCATATGGAAGGAATGGAATAGTTGGGTCATATGACAGATTTATTTTATATTTTTATTTGATTTTCCACTCTGATTTCCAGAGTGACTAGACTAGTTTACAACCCCCAATCAGTTGATGAGGGGTCACTTTTCTATGTATTTTCTCCAATATTTGAGAACAGTTGTTTCACTGATTTTACCACTCTGACTAGGGCAAGATGTAATCTCAAAGTTGTTTTGATTTATATTTCTCTAATTGCTAGGTATAAAGTTTAAAGATATTTCTTACCCATTTTTGTCTCTACTTTTGAGAGCTTTGTTTAGATGAACAAGTCAATTTTTTGAATGAGATATTTGGGTTTGCTTGTTGTATTTTTTACTCTGTTTTTTTTTTTTTTTTGAGCTCTTCGTTCTGGATATTAATCCTCTGTTAGGCATTTACCTGGCGAAGACTCTCTCCTTGTCTGTGGATTTCTTCTTAGCCTGATTAATGTTATCTTTAGCAATCTCAGAACTTTTTAGTTTTTTGATGTTTCACTTGTTGATAGATGACTTTAAGTTTTGGGCAACTGAATTCCTATTAAATAGTTTTTCTACACCTATACCATGCCTTTAATTTTTTTTTTTTAGGAGTTTCAGTTTCCAATTTTTAAGCCTTTGATTCATTTCAAGGTAGTTTTGTGGAAGATCATAGATATGGGTTTATTTTCATTCTTAAATAACCTGCTTGAGTTCCAGTTCTGGTTTCCTTTGGTGATGAACAGCAATGTGGAAGTATAAGCTGAATAAATCCTTTTTTCCTCCACTCCCTAAAAAACTTGGTATTCACAATATAAGAGTCTATCTTTCATAAAACTGTTGTACTTTTTAACGTGTTTATTGAATCTTAACAGTATCTATGTAGGAATTTATGCTAAGATATCAGTAAAGGATAAGTGGCTTAGACAAAAATATTCTGTTTCTCTCTCTCTCTCTCTCTCTCTCTCTCTCTCTCTCTCTCTCTCTTTCTCTCTCTCTCTCTCTCTCTCTCTCTCTCTCTCTCTCTCTCTCTCTCACACACACACACACACACACACACACACACACACACACACTCACTCTGATGAGAAAGATGTCAAAATCTAGAGCTATAATTATGGGTCCAGTTGGCTGAAAATCAATTTATGTTATAGATTTTTATTTCTTTAGAGATCTTGCCTAAAATTTTGTTCACTTCAAAAAGATGACATCTTGTAAAATAAGAAAATAGATAAATAAGCTGTATTACAATTCATAAAATCACATGCAATTAATAGGCCAATTATTGTAGTCTATAATATTTATCAATGTATTATTAATTTTTTGAGATTATAATATAATTACATAATTTTCCCTTCTTCTTCCTTCAAACTCTGCCATATACCATTCTTTTATATTTTTCAAATTAAAGGGTTTGTTTTTGAATTAATTTCTTGTTATCTAATCTATCTATCATCTATCTATCTATCTATCTATCTATCTATCTATCTATCTATCTATCTATCATCTGTCTATATTCTTAAGTGCAACCTGCTCAGTCTGTTTCTTGATTGTATGCTCTCATCACTGACCATTTGGTATTGGATAATCAATTTGTGTGCTTTTCCCTGGAGAAGACTCTCCCAACTAAGCATTACTTAGTTGACTTACTTGTTGTAAAGGATTGAGGCCTGTGTTCTTTCCCATTTACTTTAGTGTGTTTATTGTTTTTGTCTTTGTTCAGCTTGTGTTTGGGCCATCATGTTAGGGAGACTTTATGGGTGTAGCTTCTGACTACACTAAAAACACAGTCTCATAACAAACTTCTGATCCTCTGGCTCTTAAATATTTATGACCACTCTTGGCTTTAGGCAAGAAAGTTGTTTTGTAGATGTATCCATTGGGAGTGGGTTTGACAACTCTGTATTTTGATTGGTTGTGTTTTCCTAGTATAGTTTCTATCTTTTCCAAAGACTATAATAGTTTTAAAACTTTTATGATGGTTGATGTGTTTGTTTATGAGTATATTGTAGAATGTCTGAATAAAATTTCTGCTAATTTCTTATTTACTTAGATAAATTTTTAATAGTTTCAGATTGAATGTTTTCAAAACCAATCTAATATTAGTTCTTAATCTTTAATCTTGTGATACCTGATCTTGTGAAAAGACAAGCTAGGTTCTTCAGTTCTAACATCTAGTGATGAGAACAGAAAAAGTGGAAGCTGGGTGAGTAGATGTTCTCCACCCTGAATATGTCTCAGTGGGACAACTGCTCTGTCTTCAGGGTATTTTGTCCCAGCATTGGATTTTGTATTGTCATATGGGGTGACCCTGCTTATTCACAATGATCTGAATTCCTTGTTCATGTTTCTCAGCTCCTGATGACATTTGCAGATTTGACTTGATAGGCACGTAGTGGTGTCACTTCCCCTTGAAACCAAAGGAGACCATATTTTTTCTCTATTGTATGAAATCTAATTGCTTTCTCTTTTCTTTTTCCTTTTCTTTTTGTGTTGTTTTTTTCGAGACAGGGTTTCCCTGTTTAGCCCTGGCTGTCCTGGAACTCACTCTGTAGTGTAGACCAGGCTGGCCTCAAACTCAGAAATCTGCCCACCTCTGCCTCCCAAGTGCTGGGATTAAAGCTGTGCACCACCACTACCCAGCTTACTTTCTCTTTTTGCTAAGGCTGGCATTTGTGTTTTCTTAGGGTCTGTATGACATCTGTCCAGAATCTTCTGGCTTATATAATCTTTGGTGAAAAGTCTGGTGTAATTCTGATAGGGCTGCTTTTATATGTTACTTGACCTTTCTCTCTTACTGCTTTTAATATTCTTTCTTTGTTATGTGCATTTGTTGTTTTGATTATTATGTGACAGGAGGAATTTCTTTTCGGGTCTAGTCTATTTGGAGTTCTGTTAGCTTCTTTTATGATCCTGGGCCATCTCTTTCTTTAGGTTAGTTAAATTTCCTTCTATAATTTTGTTGAAGATATTTAATGGTCCTTTAAGTTGGGAATCTTTGCTCTCTTCTATACTTAATATTCTAAGGGTTCTCACTGTGTCCTGGATTTCCTGGATGTTTTGAGTTAGGAGATTTTTTCATTTTGTATTTTCTTTGACTGTTCTATCCATGTTTTTTATAGCATTTTCTGGACCTGAGATTCTCTCTTTTAGCTCTTGTATTTTGTTGGTGATGCTTGCATATGACTCCTCATTTCTTTCCTAGGTTTTCTATCTCCATGGTAGTCTCCCTTTGTGATTTCTTTATTATTTCTACTTCCATTTTTAGATCCTGGACGGTTTTGTTCAATTCCTTCACCTGTTTGTGTTTTCTTGTAATTCTTTAAGGAATTTTTTTGTGTTTTCTCTTTTAGTCCATTTCCCTGTGTACTTGTGTTTTCCTGTATTTATGTCCTTCCTAAAGTTCTCTGTCATCATTATGAAAAGTGATTTTAGACCTGAATCTTGCTCTTCCAGTGTAATGGGGCACCTAGGACTTGCTATGGTGGGTGAATTGAGTTCTGATGATGCCAAGTAAACTTGGTTTCTGTTGCTTACATTCTTACCCTTGCCATTTACCATCTGGTTATCTCTAGTGCTACCTGCACTCCTTGTCTCTGACTGGAACCTGTCTGTTCTGTTATCTTTGTTGTGTCAGAACTCCTCACAGTCCAGCTGTTTCTATGATCCGGTGATCCTGAGATGCTGGGTGTCAGAGCTACTGGGAGTCAGGCTACCTCTGGGATCATGTAATTCTATGATCTTGGTTGTGTTAGAGCTCCTGGAAGTCCAGCTTCCTTTATGATCTTGGGTATATTAGAGCTTCTGGGAGTTCAGCTTCCTCTGTGTATTGTGCAATTGGTTGCAGAGCTAGCACCCAAGGTCTGCTCAGGGAACTGGTTCAGATTGAAAGGAATCCATGCCAATGGGTCAGAATATGGAGTCTTTGTGGGATCCGACCAGCTAGGAGTCAAATGATCTGGTTGCAGTGGATATTCAACTGCTCTGAGTAAAGAGGATTGTCTGGGATGTATCAGAATATGGTGTGTTCCTGGAAGCAGATCAGCTAGGAATCTGTCCCATCAGAAAGGACCAGGTGGACAAGGCAGAATGGGAGTAGTATTTAAGAGGGTGGAATTTTGGTGCGTGATGTGTCCCTAGTGCACTGCAGGTCTCCAAGCTGCAGTTTTTGGATTTTGGGCTGTGGCAGAAGGTTTTTACCAACTGCTCTGAGTGTAGAAGTTCCTCTGGTCTGGGTCAGAATATGGTGTCTTCCTAGGAGCAGACCAGCTGGAAGCTCATTTAATTTACAGTAGAGGAATGAGCATGCACTCTTCACATGGAACCTCTGAACACATCCTTTGTTGGATATGATGATTTCATAGGGCCAGCCACAAAAACACTTGGGATACACTCCTAGGGAGTTCTTTGCTAAACCTCACTGCCATAGTGTGACATAAGAGCAGATTTCCCTATGAACTGCAACCCAGCTTTTCTCAGTTGATTCACATATTGACACATTAGCCACAGTGCAGAGTCCTCACAGTATCTTTAAAGGCAGCATGCCACCACCCAAGAAGCAACCTCTAGTCCAGCTCTAAGAGATGGGAACAGCTGCTTTGTTGCTGTTGGTATTACTGCTCTGGATTCCAGATGAGAGGGTCCCACGTTCAGTGCAACCACTATGGACATCACTGTTTTCCATGCCTTTGTGTTCTGATCATTGAAATTACGGCATTCAAGTGGTGTCAAGTTTCTCTTTTATATTATGGCCTCTCAGAGTGTAGCTCATAACTACTGTTACAGATTCCACCTATATGATGCCTTTACAGTTGAGGGGGTGCTTTCAGTATATCTGCAATAGAAACGTGTGCTTATCATTTCAGGTTCCAATGGGGATATTGTGCTGATTCAGTCTCCAGCTCTTTTGCCTTTGTCCCTAGGGTAGAGAGAGAGCCACCATCTCCTGCAGGGCCAGCTAAAGTGTCACTATATTTACTTTTAATCGTATAAACTGGACAGCAATCTAAACCTTCATCTATTGAGCATACAACCTAGCATCTGGTGTTCTGGCTAGGTTCAGTGGCAATGAGTTGGGACAGACTTCATTCACCCTAACCAGCCAACCAGTGGAGGCTGCTGCTGGTGCAATTTATTACTGTAAACACAGTAGGGAGTTTCCTTCCACTATGGTCTAGGGCTAAACAAAAATCTGTATAGCAGTACACTGAGCCTAGGTCTCTGAACTGTGTCTTTTCCCAGGCATCCCAAACGTGATTTTATAAGTCTTGTTTCCCAAAAGGGTGAAGCTGTGAAACACTGATTTCTTAAAATGATATGTATGTCTATCTCACCATGTATGCTTTGTAATTTTTCATTTTGGTTCTTTATTAAAATCCTCCTTGTTGTCTTGCAGACACCAGTGGGCATTCCATAATATCACATTTTTACTTTTATTTGCTTGAGGTTTCCATAATCCCTTTTTACTGGTTCACACAGGGAAGCCTGAAGCTGCTTTACTGCTTAACTTCTGCTCTCATCTCTGTGTCCATCATGGATGCTCATTGATGGTCTAAGATTCATTAGCTATTCTTTTCTCCCCACCAAATACTCACATATTTCTCTACAGTATCTTCCACAATGTGGCCACTTTCTCTTCTTGCTTTCTGTGCTTTTTGCTGTCTTCTCTTGAAGTAGTACTGAATCCCACTCTCCATCCCAAGCTGAACTGGGACTCATTATCTGGTTCTCAGTGATTTTGAATTTGCGGCTTACCTGTCCCTTCCCTCTACTTCATGATTATACAATACCATAATCAGCTCCTCTTCATTTTTTATTTTTTCCACAATTGCATATACATGAACTCTAGAGGCTAAAGATTATACAGCCATGATCATTTGAGGCTTATTTTCTAGACACACTGCACTTCTTCATGAGCTTTCTTTGGGCAACTCTATGTTCTCAATATAGATTGGGAAAGCTCAACAGAGTGATCCTGAGCAACTTTGCCAGATACCCATCTCTGAGTTTTTCCTTTTCTTTTTTCCTATATTAAGAAATTTATTTATTTATTTATTTATTTATTTTTATTATTTTTTATTGGATATTTTATTTACATTTCAGATGTTATCCTCTTACCCCATTTCCCCCATCCCACCCTGGAAGCCCCTTTCCCTTCCCCCCTCCTCCTGCTTCTATGAGGATACATACCCACCTACCCCCCCACTCCCACTCCCCACCCTTAAATTCCCCCAAGCACACAGTCCTGGCTTACAATATTGAAACTGTATCATATTAGTTTCCTTTTCTACACAATAAGTTAATAGAAATATAGTGACTTACAAGGACAACACCTTTAGTCTTGGTGGAGTTTGTCTGGGTTCTAGCCTCAGAGTCTTACAGGCTACATTCAAGGCTACATTCTCATCTAGGCATGCAAAGAATCTACTTCTAAGGCCAGGGAGGATGTTCCACAACTCAGTTTTTTAAAATTTTGAAATATGGTTTCACTAAGCTTCCCATGATGACTTTCACTTTGTAAATGTCCTGACTCATCCACTCATGTGCCAGGGTTAAAATCCTCATACACTCTATTCATTTTTCACAGTTACTGATGGAAAGTGCAGTAAAGAAATCAGGAATGGTATAGAAGATTTCAAGAATACTATTTATGAGTCTGGCCAAGGAGAATTTGGCTGAACTCTGTCCCCAAACACAAAAAAGAAAAATTGTGTTCAAATGCACAGTGAGTCTTATTTTTTTTAAAGAAATCCATATGTGAATCATAGAACAAAATTTGACACATATATGTGATTTCTCTTTTACTATGGCTGAATAATATTCCCTACACATATGTACTATTTTTATTGCCCATTCCTCTGTTGATAGCTAGTAGGTTTATTTAAATTATTATTGTGCATAGTGCAGCAATAAATGTGTGTATGTATGTATATGTATTTAATGATGACTTAGATTTGTTCAGGAATGTACCTAGTACAGATACAGCTGAATCACATTATAGTTGCATGATTTTTTGAAAACATTCCATAGTGTAGTCCTTAGTATCTGTATCAGATTGTAGTTCTTCAACAGCAAATACTGTTTGCTCTTTCTGTATAGTCATCCCATCATTTCTACACACATTCACAATTTTATTTTTATTAATTATTTAGGTGAAGTGATTTTTATGTTTCTACTTTATTTTCTATCTTATTTCCAAAAAACATGAGAAATCTACAAGCCATAAAAAATCATGTTGAATCACTATCAATCTTCAGAGGAACACAGGTTATTGATACCTTGAGACTTTTCTTTTTTTACCTTTAAGATTTCCACTCATTCAGAAGAGTTTGGATATATTGAATATTAGCACTCTATGGGATGTAGGATTGGTAAAGATCTTTTCCCAATCTGTTGGTTGTCATTTTGTCCTGTTGACAGTGTCCTTTGCCTTATAGAAGCTTTGCAATTTTACCTGGTCCCATTTGTCAATTTTTCCTCTTAGAGCATAAGCCATTGGGGTTCTGTTCAGGAACTTTTGCCCTGTGCCTAGGTCTCTGAAGGTCTTTCCCACTTTCTCTTGTATTAGTTTCTGTGTATCTGGTTTTATGTGTAGGTCCTTTAACCACTTGGATTTGAGCTTTGTACCAGGAAATAAGACTGGATCGATTTGCATTCTTCTACATACTGACCTCCAGTTTAACCAGCACTATTTGTTGAAAATGCTGTCCTTTTTCCACTGGATGGTTTTAGCTCCTTTGTCAAAGGTCAAGTGACCATAGGTGTGTAGGTTTATTTCTGGCTCTTCAATTCTATTCTATTGATCTTCTTGCCTGTCTCTGTACCAATACCATACCTTCTTTGTCACTATTTCTCTGTAGTACAGTTTGAGGTCATGGATGGTGATTCCCCTAGATGTTCTTGATTGTTGAGAATAGTTCTTGCTATCCTGATTTTTTTGTTATTCCAAATGAATTTGCAAATTGCTCTTTCTATCTCTATGAATAATTGATACGGAATTTTGATGAGGATTGCACTGAATCTGTAGATTTTTCAATAATGTTGGTTTTTCTTCTCTATATCCCATTTACGATGGGATATAGAACTCAGGTGTAACTTCTTGATCTATTATTTTCCCCTTCACATAAGTTCAGGCAACTTTCTATGATGTTCCAAAGACAAGTAACAGATGATGGGAATTGGAGCATCCAAGTAGGGAAGTTTTTATTTTAGATTATACCACTGTATAAGGAGATTGTGTACATCTTACACCATAAAAATGACCACATCCTCAGCCTTCATTCTACTCATTTGAAGCATGAAATATGTATGTTTCCTGACCTACTTTGACTGAGCCTGTCAAGAAACCCAGAGTCTAGTTTCAAAATCTTATAAGTCTGTACCTATGACTATTGTTTCACTTCTGTACAATCCTACCAAGTAGGTTAGGAGAGTCTGATTTGATCTATCCTAAATGGAGGTCAGGTCTCTACTGATGATAATCAGAGATAATGCATTCTGAATCCCAGTTTCTTCAAAGGATGTTGAGAGTATGAGAGACAAATGTGAGGTCATATGAAATTATTATTCACTTGAGCATTTAATAATTTTCTGGCATGTCTTACTAACTACAGGGCGGTTTTGCGTTGTGCACCAAAGTATCTAATTTCAAATATAATCCAAGAATTTCTTGCAGTAAAAGGCCTCCTTAAATTTTCTCACAAGATTTCACTGGTCATATGTGACAAACATCATTAGAACACAGTTCTCATAGCTGGTCTGCTCCTGTGGAGATACTGAATCCCGTGCAATCCTAGAGGAGTAACTGCACTCAGAGCAGCGGAAATCCACTTCCCTTCCACCCCCACCTGGTACTTTTGATTGGGGAAGACACATAGCTGATCTGCTCCTGTGGAGATACTGAATCCTGAGCCATCCTAGAGGAGTGAGTGCACTCAGAGTAGGGAGTAAGAAACCCATTTTACTCCCTACACCCCAGAGTTACAACTGGGAGCCAGGGACTTTCAGGACCCACAAGACACCCAAATCCCGTCCCTCTGGAATTCCACTTCCCTTCTGCCCCCACCTGGTACTTTTGGCTGGGGCAGATACATAGCTGGTCTGCTCCTGTGGAGATACTGAATCTTGAGCCATCCTAGAGGAGCAACTGCACTCAGAGCAGTGAGTAAGAACTCCATCTCACTCCCTACGCCCCAGAGTTACAATTGGGAGCCAGGGACTCTCAGGACCCACCAGACACCCAAACCCCACCACTCTGGAATTCCACTTCCCTTCCTTCCCCACCTGGTACTTTTTGTTGGGCAGACACATAGCTGGTCTGCTCCTGTGGAGATACTGAATCCAGAGCCATCCTAGAGGACCCAATGCACTCAGAGCAGCAGAGGAGCCACTGCATTCAGAGCAGCAGACACCTAGCTGGTTTGAACTTGTGGAGACACCTTATCCTGAGCCATCCTAGAGGAACCACTGCACCCAGAGCAGCAGGATTTTCAGACCCCAGAGGTGGCCTGAGTCCCAGGAGTTCTTCCACCACAAAGACATCTGGACTCTGAGGAGTTCTGACAAAAGTAAGATAACTGGAAGTACAGACTCCAGTCAGACACAGTGAGGGCAGGTAACACTAGAGTTAACCAGATGGTGAAAGGCAAGTGCAAGAACATAAGCAATGTAAACCAAAGTTACCTGGCATCATTAGTACCCAGTTCTCCCACCATAGCAAGCCCTGGAAACCCTGTCACATCAGAAAAGCAGGATTCAGAATTAAAATCACTTCTCATGATGTTGATAGAGGATTTTAAAAAGGACATAATAACTCCCTTAAAGAAGTACAGGAGAGTACAAGTAACCAGGTGGAAGCCCTTAAAGAGGAAACACAGAAATCCCTTAAAGAAATGCAAGAAAACACAATGAAGGAATTAAACAAAAACCATTCAGGACCTGAAACTGGAAATAGAAACAATAAAGAAATTTCAAAGGGAGACCACCATGGAGATAGAAAACCTAGGAAAGAGATCAGGGGTCATAGACGCAAGCATCACCAACCAAGTACAAGAGGTAGAAGAAAGAATCTCACGTGCAGAAGATACCATGAAAAACATTGACACAATTGTCAAAGAAAATGCAAGATTCAAAAAACTCCTAACCCAAAACATTCAGGAATTCCAGGACACAATGAGAAGAACAAACCTAAGGATAATAGGTATAGATGAGAGTGAAGATCCCCAACTTAAAGGGCTAGTGAATATCTTCAACAAAATTATTGAGGAAAACTTCACTAACCTAAAGAACAAGATGCCCATAAACATACAAGAAGCCTACAGAACACCAAGTAGACTATACCAGAAAAGAAATACCTCCCGTCCCATAATAATCAAAACATCAAATGCACAAAAAAAGAAAAAAATACTAAAAGCAGTAAGGGAAAAAGGTCAAGTAACATATAAAGGCAGACCTATAAGAATTACACCAGATTTCTCACCAGAGACTATAAAAGCCAGAAGAGCCTGTACTGACATCATATAGACCCTAAGAGAACAAAAATGCCAGCCAAGACTACTATACTCAGCAAAACTATCAATCACTATAGATGGTGAAACCAAGATATTCCATGACAAAACAAAATTTGTACATTATCTTCACACAAACCCAGCAATTCAAAGGATACTTGACGGAAAATGCCAACACAAGGAGGGAAACTACAACCAAGAAAAAGCAAGGAAGTAATCTTCCAACAACCCCAGCAGAAGATAGCTATAGAAATATAAGTCTACCTCTAATAACAAAAATAACAGGAAGCCACAATCATTCTTTCTTAATATCTCTTAACATCAATGGACTCAATTCCCCAATAAAAAGACCCAGACTATCAGACTGGATACACAAACAGGACCCAGAATTTTGCTTCATACAGGAAATGCACCTCAGTGACAAAGATAGACACTACCTCAGAATAAAAGGATAGGAAACAATTTTCCAAGCAAATTGTCCAAGAAACTAGCTGAAGTAGCCATTCTAATATCAAATAAAATCGACTTTCATCCAAAATTAATCAAAAAAGATAAGGAAGGACACGTCATACTCATCAAAGGAAAAATCTACCAAGGTAAACTCTCAATTCTGAACATCTACACTCCAAATGCAAGGCCACCTACATACATAAAAGAAACTCTACTAAAGCTCGAAACACACATTATACCTCACACAATAATAGTGGGGGATTTCAACACTCCACTCTCAGCAATGGACAGATCATGGAAACAGAAAGTAAACAAAGACACAGTGAAATTAATAGAAGTTATGAAACAAATGGATTTACCAGATATCTATAGAACATTTCACCTTAAACAAAAGAATGTACCCTTTTCTCAGCACCTCATGGTACCTTCTCCAAAATAGGCCATATAATTGGTCACAAAACAGGCCTCTACCGATACAAAAAGATTGAAGTAATCCCTTGCATCCTATCACCACAGATTAAGGCTAGTCTTTAATAATGTAAAACCAATGGAAAATCCACACACACATGGAAACTGAACAACTAACTACTCAATGATGACTTGGTCAAGGAAGAAATAAAGAAATTAAAGACTTTTTAGAATTTAAAGAAAATGAGGACACATCATTTTAAAACATGTGGGACTCCATGAAGGCAGAGCTAAGTGGAAAATTCATAGCTCTAAGTGCCTACAAAAAGAAACTGGAGAGAGCATACACTAACAACATGACAGCACAACTAAAAGCTCTAGTACAAAAAGAAGCAAATACACCCAACAGGAGTAGAAGGCAGGAAATAATCAAACTCAGATCTGAAATCAACCAAATAGAAACAGAAAGAACAACACAAAACATCAACAAAAAACAGGAGCTGGTTCTTTGAGAAAATCAACAAATAGATAAACCCTTAGCCAGATTAACCAGAAGGCAGAGAGACAGTATCCAAATTAATAAAATCAGAACTGAAAAGGGAGACATAACAACAGAAACTGAGGAAATTCAAAAAATCATCAGATCCTAATTCAAAGGCCTATATTCAACAAAACTGGAAAACGTGGATGATATGGACAACTTCCTAGACAGATATCAAGCACCAAAGTTAAATCAGGAGCAGATAAACCATCTAAACAGTCCGAAAACCCCTAAGGAAACAGCAGGAGTCATTGAAAGTCTCCACACCAAAAAATGGCCAGACCAGATGGTTTTAGTGCAGAATTCTATCAGACCTTCAAGGAAGACCTAATACCAATTCTATTCAAACTATTCCACAAAATAGAAACAGAAGGAACATTACCCAATTCGTTCTATGAAGCTACAATTATACTCATACCCAAACCCCACAGAGACCTGACAAAGAAAGAGAACTTCAGACCAATCTCCCATATGAACATCAATGCAAAAATACTCAATAAAATTCTAGCAAACCGAATCCAAGAACACATCAAAACAATCATCGATCATGATCAAGTAGGTTTTATCCGAGGAATGCCAGTATGGTTCAATATTCAGAAATCCATCAATATAATCCACTATATAAACAAACTCAAAGAAAAAAACCACATGATCATCTTACTAAATACTGAGAATGCATTTGACAAAATTCAACATCCCTTCATGATAAAAGTCTTGGAAAGATGAAGAATTCAAGGCCCATTCCTAAACATAGTAAAAACAATATACAGCAAACCAGTAGCGAACATCAAACTAAATGGAGAGAAACTTGAAGCAATCCCACTAAGATCAGGGACTAGACAAGGCTACCCACTATCCCCCTACCTATTCAATATAGTACTGGAAGTCTTATCCAGAGCAATTAGACAACAAAAAGAAGTCAAAGGGATACAAATAGGAAAGGAAGAAGTCAAAATATCAGTATTTGCACATGATATGATAGTATACGTAAGTGACCCCAAAACTTCCACCAGAGAACTCCTAAACCTGATAAACAACTTCAGCAAAGTGGCTGGTTATAAAATCAACTCAAAAAATCAGTAGCCTTCCTCTACATGAAAGATAAACAGACTGAAAAAGAAATTAGGGAAATGACACCCTTCACAATAGACACAAATAAAATACCTTTTTGTGAATCCAAACAAGCAAGTGAAAGACCTGTATGACAAGAACTTCAAGTCTCTGAAGAAAGAAATCGAAGAAGATCTCAGAAGATGGAAAGATCTCCCATGCTCATGGATTGGCTGGATTAATATAATAAAAATGGCCATCTTGCCAAAAGGAATCTACAGATTCAATGCAATCCCCATTAAAATCCCAACTCAATTCTTCACAGAGTTAGAAAAGGAAATTCTCAAATTCATTTGGAATAATAAAAAATCTAGGAAAAACTATTATCAACAATAAAAGAACTTCTAGAGGAATCACCATCCCTGACCTCAAGCTGTACTACAGAGCAATAGTGATAAAAACTGCATGGTATTGGTACAGAGACAGGCAGAAAGATCAATGGAATAGAATTGAAGACCCAGAAATGAACCCACACACCTATGGTCACTTGATCTTTGACAAAGGAGCTAAATCTGTCCAGTGGAAAAAGGACAGCCTTTTCAACAAATGGTGCTGGTTCGACAGGAGGACAACCTGTAGAAGAATCCAAATTGATCCATTCTTATTTCCTTGTATAAAGCTCAAGTCTAAGTAGATAAAGGACCTCCACATAAAACCAGATACACTGAAACCAATAGAAGAGAAGGTGGGGAAGCACCTCGAATGCTTGTTTACAGGGGAAAAATTCCTGAACAGAACACCAATGGCGTGTGCTCTAAGATCAAGAATTCACAAATGGACTTCATAAATATGCAAAGTTTCTGTAAGACAAAGGACACTGTCAATAGGACAAAATGGCAACCAACAAATTGGGAAAAGATCTTTACCAATCCTACATCTGATAGAGGGCTAATATCCAATATATACAAAGAACTCAGGAAATTAGACTCCAGACAACCAAATAACCCTATTAAAAAATAGGATATAGAGCTCAACAAAGAATTTTCAATTGAGGAACCTCGAGTGGCCGAGAAGCACCTAAAGAAATGTTCAGCAATTTTAGTCATCAGGGAAATGCAAGTCAAAACAATCCTGAGATTCCATTTCACACCAGTCAGAATGGCTAAGATTAAAAACTCAGGTGATAGTAGATGCTGGCAAGGGTATGGAGAAAGAGAAACACTCCTCCATTGCTGGTGGGATTGAAAGATGGTGCAACCACTTTGGAAATCAGTCTGGTGATTCCTCAGAAAATTGGACATAGCATTACCTGAGGATCCAGCTATACCACTCCTGGGCATATACTCATAAGATGCTCTTACATACAAGGACATATGCTCAACTATGTTCGTAACAGCCTTATTTATAATTGCCAGGAGCTGGAAAGAACCCAGATTTCCTTCAACTGAGGAATGGATACAAAAAAATGTGGTACATTTACACAATGGAGTGTTACTCAGCTTTTAAAAACAATGAATTTGTGAAATTCCTCAGTGAATGGATGGAAGTAGAAAATATCATCCTGAGTGAGGTAAGCCAATCAGAAAAGAACACACATGGTATCCACTCACTGATTATTGGATATTAGCCCAGAACCTTGAAATACTCAAGATTGAATTCACAGGCCACATGAAGCTCATGAAGAAGGAAGACCAAGTGGGGGTGCTCGGGTCCTTCTTAGAAGGAGCAACAGAATACTCAAGGGAGAAAGTATGGAGACAAAGTGAGGGACAGAAAGTGAAGGAGGGGCCATATGACCATTCCACCTGGGTATCCATCCCATGTGCAGGCACCAAAGGCAGATGCTGATGTGGAAGTCAGGAAGTGCATGCTGATAAGAGCCTGCTATGGATGTCTCCTCAGAGGTCTTCAAGAGTCTGACATATTCAGAGGCAGATGCTCACAGCTAGCCATTGAACTGATCATGGGGTTTCCAATGGAGGAGTTAGAGTGAAGACTGTTGGAGCTGAGGTGGTTTGCGACCCTATGAGGAGAGCAACAATACCAACCAACCAGAGCTCCCAGGGTCTAAACCACCAGCCTGGGAGCACTTAGGGAGGTATTCATGGCTTCATCTGAATATGTAAGGGTGGAGGGCCCTGTAGGGCAGACGTGGGAGAAGAGATCCTTGGTCTCTTGAAGGCTGGATGCCCCAGTGGGTGGGAATTTGCGGGTGGGGAGGTGCAAGTGGGGGGGTATGTACAAGTAGGGGTACATCAGAAGAGAAGCAAAAAGAGGGGGGAGGGGATAGGGGCTTCCTGGATAGGGGGATGGGGTAAGGGGATAACATATGAAATGTAAATAAAACATCCAGCAAAGATATTTTGAAAAAAAAAAAAAGAAAAAAAAGAAAAAAAAGAACACAGTTCTCTATTTTAGACCCTTTTTCTCATGTTTTGCTGGATGAATCATTCGCATCACCCATATCACCTTAAGACACAAGGGAATCAGCATATTCCTAGAGCCCAGCCAGTTCTGCCTTCCTTCCTCACCTCTGATCTCATCTACGGTCCAGAGAATTAAGAACCTCAGGCTATGCAGAAGAAATCTCATTTTGAGAACTCAGAAGGTGGAGCCAAGAGCAGAACTGATTTGATTTCTTCTAATCCTTGATGAAAAGTCTTGATGAATATCTACATGTAAATTACCTGGTGGATAAAGTTATATGGAAACAGACAAGTGTAGGGTGGACAGCCTATGAGATTAGCCACTAAAAGTTCATGCTACCCATAACAGTGGAAAATAGGCAACTCTTAGGTTCTGGGTCTGTTTGAAGGACATGCTGCATAAAACTCTCAGTGCTAACACAATTTAGAGATCTGGGACATGGAACTATGTGTACCAAGCAATGTTTAGATTGGGAAAAGCCACTCTACTTTGTCTCTTCTAGTTAGCACAAATAGTAGAAAAGGTGATATTTACAAAATCTTCAGTTTCTTTTATTTATACTGTACGTTACACCCTCTTCAAGATCTCCTACTATCAGGTGAAATAAAAGAATAACAGAAATAACTATTACAAGTAGTCATTTTCTGAATATTATAAATTCATATTTTAAAAATCATGTTGGTAAAACTTTATGGGTATAGTGCCTGATATAGTAGAAGATACAATGTGACAGAAAAATTGTTCCATCCTATGCCTCTTACAAACGTTAATGTGTTGAGCCTTAGATGTGGGAATATTTTGTGGATACTTCTTTTTGGACTGGTTTCCACATGCCTGCATTTAGATTAGTGTAGCTTTCTGTATTGGTTTTTAACTGTTGCAAAGAGAGTATGACAGTATAAGGACAATTTATTTAGAATTATTTAGTGTACAGTTGGTAGTTACGTTTGTTGGAGAAGAATTTAAATTTTTTTCCAAAATCTATGAATTCACTACTCCTGTATAGTTGATTAGGTTTCTAGTGTCAATATGAATTCCTTTAGTCATCTTATTGCTGCAGGTAGAATTTCAAGTACTATATTAAAGTCATATGGAGAGAGTGGTTAGCCTTGTATTGTCCCTAATTTTAGTGGAATTGCTTTAAATTTTTCTCCATTTAATCTGATGTTAGCTATTTGCTTGCTATATATTACCTTTATGGTATTTAGGTATATGCCTTTTATCTCTAATCTCTCCAAGTCTTTTAACATCAAGGGGTGTCATGGTTCCAGCCTCAAGGGTGCAAAAGCACATTATAAGCCTAGAGATTCTCTCTTCCTGATGCCTGCAGATCCAGTTGTAAAACACTGGGCTGTTTTCACAGGACTGTGTCTGCCTGCATGCTGCAATGCTCAGTGCCACAAGGACATGGAATAAAACTTTGAAATTATTAGGAAGCCCCAAGTAAATACTTTTCTTTATAAAAGTTGCCATGGTCATGGTGTCTCTTTACAGTAATAGACCCCTGATTAAGACATCCTCTTTGTACTGGTATGCATTTGTCCAGGAACATTTCTAGCACAGGAGTCCCAGAATCATATGATAGTTCCAGGTTTTCTTGAGGACACTCCACTGTGGCAGCGTCAGTTTCCAGTTCTTTCAGCAGCATATACTGCTTGTTCTTCCTGTACAGTCTTGCCATTATTTATAGTCACTATAATTATTTCCTCTTTATTCGTTATTCAGGAGAAATAATTTTTCATGGTTTTGCTTTGGATTCTCTATGATAGTAAAAAGTGAGAAGATTTTGCAATCTACAAAACATCATCTAGAAGTCATCAGCCATTTATAGAAGAACACTGGTTACTGATACTGTGGATCTTTTATTACCATATGTATTTATTTAAAAGAGAATTAGATAGTGTTTCTCCTTCTGCTCTGAATGGCCATAGTGATTTTTTTCCTGAAGGAACCATCAAGGCTTTGCCTGGATGCAGTTGTTTTTCTCCTGGGCAAGAAAACAACTGTAACATGTTGATTTGTTTTCATCCTTTATTACATGTTGAGATGATTTTCTATTGTTTTCCAAAACCAAGTAACACATGATGACAGTTGGACTATCTAAGTCGAAGTTATTATTTTAGCTCATAACACTGTATAAGGAGATTTTGTGTCTTGTACACAGTAATAAACAACAACATCTTTATCCTCCATTCTGCTGATTTTTAGCAAGAATGTCTTGGCTCCACCTCATGCCTGATCTACATGGCCTAATGACTTACTCAGTTATTGACAGAACATGCAGTTAGGAAGTTGTTTCATGTCCAGTCAAGACCCATGGCCAGTGAGCCTTTCAGGAACCTGAGGGTCCAGTTTGAAAATCTTACAAATCAGTAGTTTTTGTCACTGTACTGGATCATGTACCACTCCATTTCAAGTAGGTGTTTCAGTTACTTTGTAGGAGGCTCTGATTTGACCTGCAAGAGATGGAGGTTATATCTATACTCATGATATCCAGGGAGAATGATAGAGTAGTGTGAGGTCATATTAATTTTTTAGGCATTTAAATATTTAAACATTTTCTTAGGTTTCATACTAACTACTGAGTGGTTTTGTTTTGCACACTTACAATTTCCAACTTGAAATATAACCCAATATTTGCATACAATAAAAGGCTCTCTTGACTTAGCCTGCTTGCTCTCTCCTAGCTAACAAGTCTATTAGTTTGCTGGCACTAGAGCCTACTTCTCTGTGGTTCCATCTTCTACTGAAGACCAGCTGAGACATCCAGCCTCAGGGACTGAGAACTTCGGGATTCTTGGACTGCTTCTTATATCCAGCTGCTGTGGATGAAAATCAACTGCAGCCTAGGATCAAAGACTCTCCTTCAGCGATCCATGGATAAACCCTCTCTGTCAGTGTTGTCAAGGAAACATCAGATTCTGCAGAACATGCACTGCCAAGTGCACATGTCTTCCCAGCCCTGAGTACAAGATGTTCCAAGTCTGAGCCACGTTGTTGTGGCACAGAACCAAGCCACTGCTCTGAGGATGGCTGGATTGCTGAATGTAATCCATACTCCTCTACCTCTGGATTTGAAATCTTGGTCTACCTGAGATACTACAGAAGACTGAATCGTGACAATAAGAATGCCTCTGTATTCCAGAGTGAGAAACAGAGGGAGCCGAAAGAGTCCCGAGGAGATGTCAACAAACACAAAGATACAGAGGAGCCAGACCAACCGGCACCAAGCTTCCTCATGGAGAAAGGGCTGGAACTTGAGACCTATGATGGTGGAGACTGCCCTGACTGGGACCCTGCTTCTGACATTCCCAGGCACCGAAGAAGGAGGAAGAGGAGGAGGAGGAGGAGGAGGAGGAAGGAGAAGTAGAAGAAGAAGGAGAAGGAGAAGGAGGAGAAAAGAAGAAGAAGAAGAAGAAGAAGAAGAAGAAGAAGAAGAAGAAGAAGGAGAAAAAAGTCCACCCAGAACCCAGAACTCTGTTTGGAGCCCAGGGGCCCTGATGCCTGCTAAGGCTTGCAAGTAGGGGATTTTCTGTCAGCTCCTGCTGTGACAGCAAAGGCACACACAAGGGCAGTTGTGTCTTTGCAGCCATCAAGTTTTTGTTTGTTTACAGCTTTCTTAATGAAAGTGTTAAAAAGCTGGGAAAAAAAGGCCCTCTTGAATTTCCTCACTGCATCTCACCCTTTGTATGTGACAATCTACACCAGAACATGGGTCACTTTTTTTGTTTGTTTGGATTTTTTGGGTTTTTTTTCTCTTTGGTTTTTTGAGACAGGGCTTCTCTGTGTAGCTCTGGCTGTCCTGGAACTCACTCTGTAGACCAGGCTGGCCTCAAACACAGAAATCTGCCTGCCTCTGCCTCCCAAGTGCTGGGATTAAAGGCGTGCACCACCACCACCCAGCCAATGGGTCACTTTTTAAAAAAAAAGTAATTAAAGTTATTTCTTAGTTTAGGCAAAATAAAAGCCAGATTTAAATGTATTATAGTTCAGCAATATAAATTTGAAAACTTTGATCCTGTATTTATTATTATGTCACTTTGAATGTGGTTATTTATAGTGTAGGTTGATTTTCAAAATACTATTTAAAAACTTAATTAATTAATTAATTTTTACTTATTCACTTTACATTGCTCTCACTGCCTCCTTCTGGTCATCCTAGCCCACAATCCTACCCCTTCTCCTATGGGAGGGTGAGGACCTCACTGGGTATACCCTCTGCCAGCCCCTGGCACTTCAATTCTCAAAGATGCTTGGCTGCATCTCCAATACAAGGCAGCCCAGCTTGTAGAACAAGGACAGGAACAGCTTTTGGGACAGACCCCATTCCAGTTGTTCAGGACCCACATGAAGACCAAGCTGCTCCTCTGCTACATATGATCGGGGAGGCCTAGTTCTAGCCCATGAATGTTCTTTGGTTGGTGTTTTGCACCCTGATAGCTCCAAGGGTCCAGGTTAGTTTTCTCTGTTGGTATTTCTGTGGAGTTCCTATCCCATTCAGGACTCACAGTTTTTCCTCCTATTCTTCTGTAAGAATCCTCAAGTTCCATCCACTGTTTGGCTGTGTGTGTCTGTTTCTATCTGGTTCAGCTGCTGTGTGGAGCTTCTCAGAGAACAATATGCTCCTGCCTGTAAGCATAAGAGAATATCATTAATAGTGTTAGGTATTGGTGCTTGCGCATGAGATGGGTCTCAAGTTGGGCCAGTTATTGGTTGACCTTTCCCTCAGTCTCTGCTCCCTCTCCTGTGCCTGTATTACTTGTGGACAGAATAAATTTTGGGTTGAAAATTTTGTAGGTAATGTGTCTCAGTAGAGAATCTACATTGACATTTCTTCCTAGCTACAGGAGGTGGCCTCTTCAGGTTCTATATCCCCAATGTAGTAAGTCACAGCTAAAGTCACCCCAATTTTTCTCAATAATATACAGACATAAGATTTTTCTTGAAACAAAATATTTCTAGATAGCCCTGGCCCATTCTGCAATGTACTCTGAAGTCCAGCACAGACTTTTACTCACAGAGATTCACCTGCCTCTGCCTCCTAAGTTTGAAAAGACATTTTAAATCTTAATACTTGTGTCATGAAATCTTTGAATATGTGTGTATGTGTGTATGTATGTATGTATGTATGTATGTATGTATGTGGCTCATTTTTTCCCAATTACAGGTCCCTATTGGAACAACAAAATTACCTAGTCTTTATCACCCATGACTGTGTGAAAAGTAGAGAGGGTTTCCATCAGCTCTAATTTCAACCAGAGCCTGTTTGGCATCTATTCTCAGAAGAACCACCTGGTCTGGTAACCCCAGAAACCAGGGCAGCCTCCTAAACTGCTGTCATCCTAGGCATCCATATGGGCATCTGGAGTTACTGTTCAATTCACTAGCAGTCGATTTGAGGCAGATTGTATTCTCACCATCCGTGGTGTCCTTGTTGAAGAACTGGAAGATCATTACTGTGTGCAACATTCTAACTCTTCCCATAGTGCTTGACTCTCCAACACAAAAAAGCCATGGTCACTTTCATTATCTGCCTGGCAGCCACTGTGCCTGATACTTTGATGATCAAAGTTTTCAGTCTTTAAAAAGGAATTAATAAGCACAATGCCTCCAGGATTCATGGAACATAATATAGTTAAGTTTTCTGTGTAAGTTGCTATTTTTTTCTGTAACATTTTCCCACACAGATACTGGCTCAAACAGAATTATATTTCTAGAATTTAGAAATCCAACATAGGATTCCATGGCCTGAAGTTAAGATGTTGGCAGACTACAGTTTCATATCAAAGCTTTAAGGATTTTAAAAACCAGTTAATTGGTTGATTTTTAAATATCAATTGATTGATTAATTAACTAATTAATCTTATGTGCTCTAGTGTTCTGCCTGTATGTATGTCTTGCACCTTTTGGAAACAGTGTCCAAACAAACACGATTTAAAGTTCAGCCTGTCAGCCAGTGACTGAAGCAGCAGCTTTTTCCTCTGTATACAGCCTGGGAACCAAACACTCTCGTCTCTGTCCAAAAATTAGTGACTCTTGACATATTCAACTAGACTTGTGAGTCCTGGAGACAATTCAGGGGCTAAGGTGTACTTGAAATATTTTTGAGATGTAGTTCTTTGAGCCTAGATTAAGCTATTATTTTGTAGTATTTTTTTGATATTTTTTAGTATGATTTTAAAGGTTACCTGACATGAAATATTTTCACTTTTTATAACTGTGTCCACTGAACAACTAGTTGTTTCAGAACCACTTAAGAATGTTCATTTCATGTTAATCATCCATATTCCTCATATAGACAATGTTTAATTCCAATAACAGCCTTTTTTTGTTTATTGAATGTTTGATATTACCTTTGAATAAATATTACCGAATTATAAAATTCAGTAGTGTCTCAGTAATTTTCTAAAATAATAAACATACTTACAGTAATCATGGTAAATTTTGTCATGTAAAAGTACATGCCTTAGGCAGCAATATATACTTCAAGTTGACACTGAATAAGAATGACACTGAACCATATTCACCTGTCTAATCCTACAGTCTCTATGGATTTGGGATATGGACAGAACACATAGGCAGTAGCTGAGCCTCAGAGGGCACTTACATACCAGCTCTGCTCCTTATCTCCTGTCCTTGCTGAAAGAGTCAATTGAATCGACATATACTCATAATACATAGTGTTGTGTTTCATAAAACTAATTTCTTTTAAGATCATTATATATAAACCACATTTATACCCCATCCTGATGAGTTTTTATGTCAACTTGACACAAGCTAGAATCATCTGAGTGGGAAAACCTCAACTGAAAATGTGTATCGACTGGGCTGTGACAGACCTGTAGGGAATTTTCTTAATTCTCTCTTTATGGGGGAGGATCCAGCCCATTGTTTTTGGGGAAAGGCTTTGGTACTGGACCTGAGTTCTACAATAAAGCAAGTCATCAGAAGGAAGACAGTAAACAGCACTCCTCCATGGTTTCTGGTCATCTCCTGCCTCTGAGTTCCTGCTGTGTTTCAGTTCTTGCTTTGACTTTCCTCAATGATGTATTGTTATCTGGAAATGTAAGAAGAATAAATTCTTCCTTCTTTGATTATAATATTTCATCATAGCCATAGCAATTCTAACTAAGACACATCCCTTACACTCCTCTTTCTGTTCCATGTTTTGTTTTCCACAAGTTTTCTTCCCTCTCATAGTTTCCCTTATCCACACCAACTTCCATTGTGTTTATATTTATATAATTATGCCTAAAAATCCAAGATTTATGAATGAGGCATTTCATATAATAGTTTTGTTTCTTAGTCATTTGTCCACCACCTGCTTCTTCATTATGGGTCACATATCACTCTGAACTCTCCTTATCTGCTCTTAAATGTGGGGAGCCAGAAAGCACACACCATACTAAGTATGATTTTGTGTTGATAGTTTTTAACTTCCAAGGTTTTATTTCATATTTATGAGTAAATTTAGTATCTATAAAGGGAAAATCCATGGCCCCATGTAAACAATATGCTATCTACTGCCAATGTATTCCTTAAAATCTAATTGACCAACCCATTTTTGGAGTCCATGGATACAGTAGGACCTTACAACATTGTAGAACACATACAATTGTTTATGTTTCGTGTATATTTTCCTATAGGTATATATCCCCTGATTATTCCTTTTTATTAGTTACTTTTCTATTGGTGTGACAAACACCATGAGCAAAGCAACTTATTAAGAAAGGGTTCATTTGGAATTTCAGAGGGATAGATTGTATGAGAGCAGAAAGAAGGCAGCAGAAGATTTGGTAGCTGGCGCGGAAACTCAGGTCTCACGTCTCAAACTGCATGAATTCATGCATTCATGCATGTATATATGTGTATGCATGTACATAAGTATGTATGCTTGTATGCATGTGTGTATGTGTATGGGTGTATATATGTATGTTTGTATGTATGTATACATATTATGTGTATGCATGTACGTATGTTTGTATACATGTGTACCATATACGTGTTTAACTGGAAATATAAATGTCTGAGAATCATCATGTGAATGCTTGGAATGAGTCAAGACTGAGTGTTTTATAAGAGAAGCAAGTGCTCTTAACTTCTGAGTTGATTCTCTACAACCAAAACGTTCTTTTAAAAATATTTCTCCTTTTTCATTTTCTCCATTCCTTCTCTCCTCTGCACATGTCTGTTACCTTCCTGATTCAATATTCCCTATTCTCTTCTCCATCCTCTTCTTTCTTTCTTTCCTCTTTCCTCCTCTTCCCCTTTTTCTTCTTCCTTTCATTTCTTCTTTTCCACTTCTCCTGTTTATTTTGTTGTTGTTTGGTAGGGTTAAATCCCGTTTGCTCAGGATTAAATCAAACATAGTTGTACTATTATTTCTGCAAAACTGATCAATTGGGTCTGAAGAGATGGCCTAGTGGTTAAGAGAACTGACTGTCCTTGTAGATGTCCTGAGTTCAATTCCCAGTGATCACATGGTGGCACACAACCATCTGTAATGGGATCTGATGTCTTCTTCAGGTGTGTCTCAAGAGAGCTACTGTGTACTCTCTCTCTCTCTCTCTCTCTCTCTCTCTCTCTCTCTATATATATATATATATATATATATATATATATATATATAATAAAATCTTCAAAAAAAAACCTCACCTGTTGATTTTTAATGGAAGTCTTTCATGAGAGTATCTAGACACTTGTGGTTCAAGAGCTTTAAGTTGGTCCTTGAGCTTCTATGTTGATTTCCTTCCCAGTGAATACTTCCTGTCTTTGATAGTACTTTTGGCTGTTGATTTTTCCTGAGTACTCTCACACACCTCTTTAGGCAATTTACTTCCTTATTTGATGACTACTTTGCATAGGTCCCTAGAGGACTGCCCAGCTGCCCATGATTTATAAATCAGGCCTTTGCAGTAAGATCAGAAATTCTTTAGACCAGCATGGACATCAAGATGGAGTCACAGATTCAGGTCTTCATATTCTTATTGCTCTGGTTGTCTGGTGAGACATTTAAAAGTATTATAATATCTTAAAAATAATCCATTTGTATAGAAATAGCTATTGTCTGTAGGAAGTCAATAGTAAGCAGACAATGCAAATAGAACGAGCATTTTATATTATAACATTTGTATCATGAAGTCTTTGTGTGTACACATGTATACTCATTATCTATTTCTGATTGCAGGTGCTAATGGAGTCGTGATGACCCAGTCTCCAAAATCCATGTCTTCATCAATAGGAGACAGAATCTCCATGACCTGCAAGGCCAGTCAGAATGTATATAGTAATGTAGCCTGGTACCAACAGAAACCAGGGCAGTCACCTAAACTTCTGATCTACGGGGCATCCAACCGGCACACTGGAGTCCCTGATCGCTTCACAGGCAGTGGATCTGGGACAGATTTCACTCTCACCATCAGCAATGTACAGGCTGAAGACCCAGCCATTTATTTCTGTCAGCAGCACTACTACTATCCTCCCACAGTGCTTCAGCCTCCTACACAAACATCCTCTGAGATTCTAACCAGCTGCCTGTACCACACATCCCCAGACGTTCGCACTTCCCCTTCTGCCTGCAGCTGCTATCCCTAACTGTTGCAAAGTGTGGTAGACAGTTAATGAACAGATGCTTTGACTTGGAAGGTCCTTATGGAAAAACAAAGTAAAGACATTTGTGTCTTTTTTTATTTCTCGTGCTTAGATTCTGTGTATTGAACATGACAAATTTATTATCCTATATTCTGGAATGAAAATCTCCAATGTGATTCTCCATGGGTTAAATCAAGAGCCTGTTAGGGTATATTCCCACTGGAGGATGCAGAAGGCAAGATGGCTTTTGCTTAGCTCAGTTCTGAGAAGTCTTTCCTACTTTTTGACTCCTGGCAATATACCTGCACTTCTTCTGGTTCAGGTTCTGTATTTATACATATAATGTTGAATTTCTAAAAAATATATAAAATTATATTATGTATTTTGACAATCTTCATTCCTCTTCTTTCTTCTTTTGTCACCACTTTCCCTCCAACTAACACATTTCCTTTCCCCAGCCTTCCACCTATTTCCATGTGACATATATTTGTGCCCCCACCCACACACAGGGTTTTATGAATCTAGGAACAAAAGTCAGAGAAAACATGAAGTTTGACTTTTTAAACAACATATCTGATCTATGCTTCCTATTCCTATACCATATCTGCTTCTGCTGTCTTCTTATCTACTTTCCCAACGTGTAGCTTGTAATCACTTATTCTACACTACACTACATTAGTTGTAAATATGATTTTGCATCATGAGAATTGAATTTCTTTTTCTGTCTTATAATAAATAGCAGTGTTTGATATTTTTCGAGGGGAGTACTTTGTACTTCAATGAAAAACTGTACATTAACTAATCTCAAACACATATTAATTAAAAATTAGTTGAAAACTCATTTTATTCTTGCTATTTGTTTTTGAGAGAAGGTATCATGTTCTGTTAAACTGGGAAGTAGATGTTAATCTCACAAATGTCCACCTTCCTCTTCCTAAGCACTGTGGTCAATGGTCATCTCACCTAGCCTTGAACACCATTTTGACATCCAGAGATAGAACAGGGTTACAAATATTTGTTTGAGAACTCCAAATATCTTACATAAATTTGCATGTTAATAGGCTCTCCCTAGCTTCCTTCCTGTACCCAAGTCTATAGTTTGAGCACAGATGTGTCAGGTGTATCTGAGGAAAAATCGCTGGCTTGCATGTGTTGTCTTAAGCATGTTGTTTCTTCACTGTTAAAAGGCACTGTGACAAAGAGAGGATCAATTATTTTATCTTACAGTTTCAGTTCATGTTAGTTTGGCTTTATTGATGTGGGATAAAGGTAAAGTTGACTACCATGTAGGAAGTAGACGGCAGGAGAGTGATGGTCACTTCATCATAGCAGGAAACCAGAGAGGGAGAAGGAGCCAAGGACAAGCCATACTTATGTTGTTTGTTTGTTTTTTCTCTCTCTCTCACACTCTTTCTTTTTTCTTTCTTTAAAAATAATTCTTCTCTCTTAAATTATATTCCAACAACAGTTACTCCTCCTGTCACTCATTCCAGCCCCCATCCCTAACTTCCCCGTTACCCTCCTCTTCTGCTTTCTTAAACAAACAAACAAACAAACAAACACCACCAACAGGCCTCCCAGGGATATCACTTAAACATGGCACCACAAATTACAATAAGGCTAGGCACCAACCCTGTTATCAAGCTGGAAGAGGCAACCCAGTAAGAATAAAAGGTACTAAGAACAGGCAAAACAGTCAGATACATTGCTCACCTTTCCTGTTAGGATTCCAACAAGAATACCCAGCTATGTAATACAACCAATTTAAGCTTATCCCTGATTAGCTTACAAATAAATGAGACTCAGAATACAGTTATTTTATTTGGTTTTGAAAATTACTGGGGGTAACCCCTAATATATTTTTCTAGGTGCATACTATACTACCTCTCCACTGATGAACCCCAAATACTTGCTTTTCCTTCTGGGCATGTCAATCTCCTCTCATGGTACCCTCTCCTCCCACCTTCTCCTTTTTTCTCCTCTTCTGTTTCTTTACCTCAACCAGGCAATTCACAACCTATCTACCACTAATCCCTTAAGTAATTGGCTGTAGCTATTTTTATTTAATCAATAGTTTTAAATTAAGGCACAAAGTTTGCACAACAGAGCTTGTACACATTAGAATTTATTCATAGGACTAGACCTCTGGGTACAAAATTTAGCATTACTATACACAGTAGCAGACCAAAACTCAACAATTTTTTATTATCTAAATCAAAAGGCTCGTTCTCTTATAACAATAAATAACATACAGTAGGAATAATTATGAAAATTATTAGGTAAAAATGACATTCAAAAAGTCTAGTCTGTTCATATTTGGCAATTCAAAAGAAAGTATTCTATTATATATCCCATCCTGGTGAATTCATAGTTCTTTATCTAAATCAATTTTTATCCTACTTGTACTGTCATCCTAAAAATATTTTCTTAGACCTAGTACATCTTCTTAAATCCTAAACAACTTAAGCTTATAGTAAGACTATAACTATCCAGTCTTCAACAGATCATAGGCCTGAGAAGGAGTGAATATTACTGAATATTCAGGACACCCGGGGATGCTACTTCCAAAACTACATAAATGATTGAGACAGCTGATAACCTGGACAGTCCCCAATATCCTCAAAACATTGGAGTATTTATTTTCAGCTGTCTGGCCCAGAATATTTGACAGAAGTTGAATATGATGATTTCACAGGGACAGCCACAGAATCACTTGGGATACACTGGCAATACACTAGGGAATTCTTTGCTAGACCTCACTGCCAAAGGATGACATTAGAGCAGGTGTCCTTAAGATCTGCAGCTCAACTTTCTGAGCTGATTTGCATATTGAGACATTAGCCACAGTGCAGAGTCCTCAGACAATCTTTAAAGGCAGCATGTCACTGCCCAAGAAACAACCTCTTGTCCAGCTCTCAGAAATGGGGACAGCTACTTTCTTGCTGTTGGTATTGCTGCTCTGGATTCCAGATGAGAGGGTCCCACGTTCAGAGCAACCACTGCGGGCATCACTGTTTTCCATGCTTTTCTGTTCCAATCATTGAAATTATGGCATTTAAGTGGTATCAAGTTTCTCTTTTATATTATGGCCTCCCAGAGTATAGCTCATAACTACTGTTACAGATTCTACCTATATGATGCTTTCATACTGGGAAGGGGTGCTTTCAGTATATCTGTGACAGAAAGGTGTGCTTACCATTTCAGGTTCCAATGAGGCTATAATGCTGACCCAGTTTCCAACTTTTTTGCCTGTATCTCTAGTCCAGAGAGCCACCATCTCCTGCAGGGCCAGCTAAAGTGTCACTATATTTACTTTTAATCGTATAAAGGGGTGTCAGAAAACCCAGGACAATATTCTAAACTCATCTATTTAGCATACAACCTAGCATCTGGGGTTCTGGCTAGGTTCAGTGACAATGAGTTGGGACAGACTTCATTCACCCTAACCAGCCATCCTGTGGAGGCTGCTGCTGCTGCAATTTATTATTATCAACACAGTAGGGAGTTTCCTTCCACTGTGGTCCAGGGCTAAACATAAATATGTCTAGCAACTCATTGAGCCTCAGTCTCTGAGCTGTGTCTTTTCCAAGGCATCTCATTTAGAAGTCTTGTTTTCCAAAAGGGTGAAGCTGTGAAACAGTGATTTCTTAAAATGATATGTGTTTTTGTCTCACCATGTATGCTTTGTAGGTTTTCATTTTGGATCTTTATTAAAATCCTCCCTGTTGTCTTGCATATACAAGTGGGCGTTCCACAATATCACATTTCTACTTTTATTTGCTTGAAGTTTCCATAATCCGTTTTTACTGGATCACACAGGGAAGCCTGAAGCTGCTTTACTGCTAGCTTCTGCTCGTAATTTTGTGTCCATCACGGGTGCCCATCCATTGTCTTAGACTCATTAGCTCTTCTTTTCTCCCCACCAAATACTCACATAATTCTCTACAGTATCTTCTACAATGTGGCCACATTCTCTTCTTGCTTTCTGTACTTTTTGCTGTCTTCTCTTGTGGGAGAAGTACTGAATCCCACTCTATATCCCAAGCTGATCTGAGAATCCCTATCTAGATCCCAGTGATTGAATTTCTAGCTTACCTGCCCCTTCCCCTTACTTCATGACTAAACAATTCCATAATCAGCTCCTCTTCATTTTTTATTTTTTCCACCATTACATATACATGAACTCTAGAGGCTAAAGACTATACAGCCATGATCATGTGAGGCTTATTTCCTAGACACACTGCACTTCTTCATGAGCCTTCTTTGGGCAACTGTATGCTCTCTATATAGAGTGGGAAAGCTCAACGGAGTGATCCTGAGTAACTTTGCCAGATACACATCTCTGAGTTTTTCAAGCTTACAATCTTGGTTCACGATATTGAAACTGCATTGTATTAGTTTCCTTTTGCTACACAATAAGTTAATACAAATGTAGTGACTTACAATAAAAGCACCTTTAGTCTTGGTGGAGTTTGTCGGGGTTCTCTCCTCACAGTCTTACAGGCTACATTCAAGGCTGCATTCACATCTAGCTATGCAAATAATCTCCTTCTAAGGCCAGTGAGGATGCTCCACAGCTTCCTTTTTTTCGAATTTTGAAATATGGTTTCACTAAGCTTCCCATGATGACTTTGACTTTGTAAATGTCCTGACTCATCCACTCATGTGCCAGGATTAAAAGCCTCATACACCTATTCATTTTTCACAGTTACTGATGGGAAGTGCAGTAAAGAAATCAGGAATGGTATAGAAGATTTCAAGAATACTATTTATGAGTCTGGCCAAGGAGAATTTGGCTGAACTCTGTGCCTAAACACAAAAAAGAAAAATTGTATTCAAATGCACAGTGAGTCTTTTCTGCAATTAATCAATATGTGAATCATAGAACAAAATTTGACACATATATGTGATTTCTCTTTTACTATGGCTGAATAATATTTCCTGCACATATGTACTATTTTTATTACCCATTCCTCTGTTGATAGCTAGTAGGTTTATTTAAATTATTATTATTGTGAGTAGTGCAGCAATAAATGTGTGTGTGGATGTATATGTATTTAATGATGACTTAGATTTTTTCAGGAATGTACCTAGTATAGGCACAGATGAATCACAGGATAGTTGCATGATTTCTTGAAAACATCCCATAGTGTAGCCTTTATTTTCTATATCAGGTTGTAGTTCTTCAACAGCAAATACTGTTTGCTCTTTCTGTATAGCCATCCCATCATTTCTACACACATTCACAATTTTATTTTTATTAATTATTTAGGTGAAGTGATTTTTATGTTTCTACTTTATTTTCTATCATATTGCCAAAAAACATGAGAAATCTACAAGCCATAAAAAATTATCTAGAATCGCTATTAATCTTCAGAAGAATACAGGTTATTGATATAGTGAGACTATTTTTCCCTTTAAGATATCCATTCACTCAGAAGAATTTGGATATGTTGAATATTAGCACTCTATGGGATATAGGATTGGTAAAGATCTTTTCCCAATCTGTTGCTTGCCGTTTTGTCCTGTTGACAGTGTCCTTTGCCTTACAGAAGCTTTGCAATTTTATCAGGTCCCATTTGTCAATTCTTGCTCTTAGAGCATAAGCCATTGGGGTTCTGTTCAGAAACTTTTGCCCTTACCTAGGTATTTGAGGGTCTTCTCTACCTAGGTATTTGAGGGTCTTCTCTACTTTCTCTTCTACTAATTTCAGTGATCTGGTTTTATGTGAAGGTTCTTTATCCACTTGATAAAGGACTTGAGCTTTGTACAAGGAGATAAGAAAGGATTGATTTTCATTCGTCTACATGCTGACCTCCAGTTTAACCAGCACCATTTGTTGAAAATGCTGTCCTTTTACCACTGGACGGTTTTAGCTCCTTTGTCAAACATCAAGTGACGATAGGTGTGTTTGTTCATTTCTGGATCTTCAGTTGTATTCCAGTTATCTTCTTGCCTATCTCTGAACCAATACGATGCTGTTTTTTATCACAATTGCTCTGTAGTACAGTTTGAGGTCATGGATTGTGATTCCCCCAGAAGTTATTTATTGTTGAAAATAGTTCTTGCTATCCTGAGTTTTTTTGTTATTTTAAATGAATTTGCCAGTTGTTCTTTCTATCTCTATGAAGAGTTTATATGGAATTCTGATGGGGATTGCATTGAATCTGTAGATTGTTGGGTAATGTTGTTTTTTTTTCCTCTATATACTCACATTGAGGATTCAGTAGCTGACAGCACATTAAGGTTTTGCTTAACTGAAGGTGTATTTACAATGGGATATAGAACTCAGTTGTAACTTCTTGATCTATTATTTTTCCCTTCACACAAGTTCAGGCAACTTTCTATGATGTTCCAAAGACAAGTAACACATGATAGCAGTTGGACCATCCAAGTAGAGAAATTTTTTATTTTAGATTATACCACTGTATAAGGAGATTGTGTACATCTTACACCATAAAAATGACCACATCCTCAGCCTTCATTCTACTCATTTGAAGCATGAAATATATATGTTTCCTGACGTACTTTGACTGAGCCTGTCAAGAAACCCAGAGTCTAGTTTCAAAATCTTATTAAGTCTGTAGCTATGACCACTGTTTCACTTCTGTACAACTCTCTCAAGTAGGTTAGGAGAGTCTGATTTGATCTATCCTAAATGGAGGTCAGGTCTCTACTGATTATAGTCAGAGATAATGCATTCTGAATCCCAGTTTCTTCAAAGGATATTGAGAGTTTGAGAGACAAATGTGAGGTCATATGAAATTATTAGTCACTGAAGTATTTAATAATTTTCTGTCATTTTTTACTAACTCCCAGGTGGTTTTGCACTGTACAACCAAAGTATCTAATTTCAAAAATTACCCAAGAATTTCTTGCAGTAAAAGGCCTCCTTAAATTCCCTCACAGGATTTCTCTGGTTGTATGTGACAATCATCATTAGAGCACAGTTCTCTATTTCTTTGTAGACCTTTTCCCTCATGTCTTGCAGGATAAATCATGTTCATCACCCATATCATCTTAAGACACAAGGGAGTCAGCATATTCCTAGAGCCCTGGAAGTTCTGCCTTCCTTCTTCACCTCTGACCTCACCTAGGGTCCAGAGCATTAATAACCCCAGGAATCACAGAAGAAACCTCATCCTGAAAACTCAGATGTTGGAGCCAAGTGCAGAACAGATTTGATTTCTTCTAATCCTTGTTGAAAGGTCTTGATGGAGATCTATATGCAGATTACCTGTTGAGTAAAGTGATATGGAAAGAGGAAGTGTAGGGTGGACAGCCTACGAGGTTAGCCACTAAAATTTTATGTTACCAACAAGAGAGGAAAATAGTCAACTCTGAAGTTCTGGATCTGTTTGAGGGACATACTGCATAAAACTCTCAGTGTTAATACAGTACTGGAGACTTGGGGCATGGAACTATGTGTACCAAGCAATGTTTGCAATGAGAAAAGCTACTCTACTTTGCCTCTTCTAGTTAGCACAAATAGTGGAAAAGCTGACATTTATAAAATCTTCAGAGTTTCTGTTATTTAACATATTGCACCTTCTTATAGATCTCCTACTATCAGGTGAAATAAAAGAATAATAGAAATAAATATTATAAGTAATCATTTTCTGAATATAGTAAATTCATATTAAAAATCATGTTGGTAAAACTTTATGGGTATAGCTCCTGATATAGTAGAAGATACAATTGGACAGAAACATTGGTCCATCCTCTGCCTCTTACAAACTTTAATGTGTTGAGCCTTAGTTGTGGGAATATTTTGTGGATACTTCTTTTCAGATTGGGTTCCACATATTTGCATTTAGATTAGAGTAGCTTTCTGTATTGGTTTTTAACTGTTGCAAAGAGAGTATGACAGTATAAGGACAATTTACTTAGAATTATTTAGTGTATAGTTAGCAGTTATACTGGTTGGAGAAGAATTTAGATTTTCCTCCAAAAATCTATGAATTCACTACCCCTGTATAGTTGATTAGGTTTCTAGTGCCAATATGTATCCCCTTGAATTCCTATAGTCATCTTATTGCTGCAGGTAGAATTTCAAGTACTATATTTAAGTCATATGGAGAGAATGGTTAGCCTTGTATTGCCCCTAATTTTAGTGGAATTGCTTTAAATTCCTCTCCATTTAATCTGATGTTAGCTATTTGCTTGCTATATATTGCCTTTATGGTATTTAGGTATATGCCTTTTATCTCTAATCTCTCCAAGTCTTTTAACATCAAGGGGTGTCATGGTTCCAGCCTCAAGGGTACAAAGCACATTATAAGCCTAGAGACTCTCTCTTCCTGATGCCTGCAGATCCAGTTGTAAAACATTGTGCTGCTTTCACAGGACTGTGTCTGCCTGCATGCTGCAATGCTCAGTGTGACAAGGACATGGGATAAAACTTTGAAATTATTAAGAAGCCCCAAGTAAATACTTTTCTTTATAAAAGTTGCCACGGTCATGGTGTCTCTTTACAGCAATAGACCCCTGATTAAGACATCCTCTTTGTACTGGTATGCATTTGTCCAGGAACATTTCTAGCACAGGAGTCCCAGAATCATATGATAGTTCCAGGTTTTCTTGAGGACACTCCACTGTGGCAGCGTCAGTTTCCAGTTCTTTCAACAGCATATACTGCTTGTTCTTCCTGTACAGTTTTGCCATTATTTATAGTCACTATAATTATTTCCTCTTTATTCGTTATTCAGGAGAAATAATTTTTCATGGTTTTGCTTTGGATTCTATATGATAGTAAAAAATGAGAAGAATTTGCAATCCACAAAATATCATCTAGAAGTCATCAACCATTTATAGAAGAACACTGGTTACTGATACTGTGGATCTTTTATTACCATATGTATTTATTTAAAAGAGAATTAGATAATGTTTCTTCTTCTGCTCTGTATTGCCATAGTGATGTTCTTCCTGAAGGAACCATCAAGGCTTTGCCTGGATGTAGTTGTGTTTCTCCTGGGCAAGAAATCAACTGTAACATGTTGATTTGTTTTCATCTTTTATTACATGTTGAGATAATTTTCTATTGCTTTCCAAACCTAAGCAACACATGATGACAGTTGGACTATCTAAGTAGATAAGTTATTATTTTAGCCCATAACAATGTATAAGGAGATTTTGTGTCCTGTACACAGTAATAAACAACATTATCCTCCATTCTGCTGATTTTTAGCAAGAATGTCTTGGCTCCACCTCATGGCTGATCTACACGGCTTAATGACTTACTCAGTTATTGACAGAACATGCAGTTAGGAGGTTGTTTCATGTCCAGTCAAGACCCATGGCCAGTGAGTCTGTCAGGAAACTGAGGGTCCAGTTTGAAAATCTTACAAATCCGTACCTTTTGCCACTGTCATGGATCATGTATCATAGATTTCAAGTAGGTGTTTCAATCACTTTGTAGGAGGCTCTGATTTGACCTGCAAGAGATGGAGGTTATGTCTGTACTTATGATAGCTAGAGAGAATGACAATGTAGTATGAGGCCATGTAAATTTTTTAGGCATTTAAATATTTAAACATTTTCTTAGGTTTCATACTAACTACTGAGTGGTTTTCTCTTGCACACTCACAATATCCCACTTAAAGTATAACCCAATATTTGCATGCAATAAAAGGCCCTTTATGATTTCCTGACTACATTTCATCCCTTGTATATGACAATCTTCATGAGAGCATAGGTCACTTTACTTTAAAAGTAATTAAAGTTAATTTTTAGTTTAGGCAAAATCCAAGCCAATAAATAAATAAATATATTACAGTATAGAAATATAACTTTGAAAACTTTGATCCTGTATTTATTATTATGTCACTTTGAATGGGATTATTTATCATGTAGGTTGATTTTCAAAATACTTTTTAAAAACTTAATTAATTAATTAGTTAATTTTTACTTATTCACTTTACATTGCTCTTACTGCCCCCTCCTCATCCTATCCTTCCCCTTCTCCTCTAGGAGGTTGCAGGCCTCACTGGGTATCCCCTTCCTCAGGCCCTGGAACTTCAATTCTCAAAGATGCTAGGCTGCCCAGCTAGTAGAACAAGGACAGGAAGAGCTTTTGGGACAGACCTCACTCCAGTTGTTCAGGACCCACATGAAGACCAAGCTGCTCCTTTGCTACATATGATCAGGGAGGCCTAGTTCTAGCCCATGAATGTTCTTTGGTTGGTGTTTTGCACCCTGATAGCTCCAAGGGTCCAGGTTAGTTTTCTCTGTTGGTATTTCTGTGGAGTTCCTATCCCCTTCAGGACTCACAGTTTTTCCTCCTATTCTTCTGTAAGAATCCTCAAGTTCCATCCACTGTTTGGCTGTGTGTGTCTGTTTCTATCTGGTTCAGCTGCTGTGTGGAGCTTCTCAGAGAACAATATGCTCCTGTCTGTAAGCATAAGAGAATATCATTAATAGTGTTAGGTATTGGTGCTTGCCAATGAGATGGGTCTCAAGTTGGGCCAGTTATTGGTTGACCTTTCCCTCAGTCTCTGCTCCCTCTTCTGTGCCTGTATTACTTGTGGACGGAATAAATTTTGGGTTGAAAATTTTGTAGGTAATGTGTCTCAATAGAGAATCTACATTGACATTTCTTCCTAGCTATAGGAGGTGGCCTCTTCAGGTTCCATATCCCCAATGTAAGTAAGTCACAGCTAAAGTCACCCCAATTTTTCTCAGTAAGAATACAGACATAAGAATTTTTTTGAAACACAGTCTTTCTAGATTGACCTGGCCATTCTGCAATGTACTCTGAAGTCCAGCACAGACTTTTACTCACAGAAATTCACCTACCTCTGCCTCCTAAGTTTGAAAAGACATTTTAAATCTTAATATTTGTGTCATGAAATCTTTGAATGTGTGTGTGTGTGTGTATGTGTGTGTATGTATGTATGTATGTATGTATGTATGTATGTATGTATGCATTATGTATATATGTGCCTCATATTTTCCCAATTGCAGGTCCCTATGGGAACATCACAATTATCTAGTCTTTATCACCCATGACTGTGTGAAAAGGAGAGAGGGTTTCCATCAGCTCTAAGTTTAACCAGAGCCTGGTTGTCATCTACCAACTGGCCTGGTACCCCTGGAAACCAGGGCATCCTCCTAAACTGATGTCATCCTAGACATCCACATGGGCATCTGGAGTTACTGTTCAATTCACTGGCAGTTGATCTAGGGCAGATTGTATTCTCAACAACAGGAGCATCCTTGTTGAAGAACTGGAAGATCATTGCAGTGTGCAACATTATAACGTTCTTCCCTTAGTGCTTGACTCTCCAACACAAAAAAGCCATGGTTACTTGCATTATCTGCCTGGCAGCCAGTGTTTCTGGTACTTTGATGATCAAAGTTTTCAGACTCTAAAAAGGAAATAATAAGCACAATCCCTCCAGGATTCATGGAATATAATATAGTTAAGTTCTCTGTGTAAGTTTCTATTTTTTCTATAACATTTTCCCACACAGATTCTGGCTTGAACAGAATTATATTTCTAGAATTTAGAAATCCAACATAGGACTCCATGGCCTGAAGTTAAGAAGTTGGCAACCTACAATTCCATGTCAGGGCTTTAAGGACACAGTGCCCAAAAAACAAGATTTAGAGTTCAGCATGTCAGCCAGTGACTGAAGCAACAGCTTTTCCCTCTGTACACAGCCTGGGAATCAAACACTCTCCTCTCTGTTCTCAAATCAGTGACCCTTGCCATTTTCAACTAGATTTGTGAGTCCTGGAGATAATTCAGGGGCTAAGGTGTCTTTGAATTATTTTTGAGAGGTAGTTCTTTGAGACAAGAATAAGTAATTATTTTTTAGTACTTTTGCATATCTTCTTAGTATGATTTTAAAGGTTACCTGACATGAAACATTCTCATTTTTATGTCTGTGTCCATTGCAGAAGTAATTGTTTGGGAACAATTTAAGAATGTTCATTTCATGTTAACCATTGATATTCTTCAAATAAGTGATCTTTAATTTCCAATAATGACCTTATTTTACTTTATTGAATTTCTGACATTACCTTTGAGTAAATATTACCTAATTATAAAAATTAGTAGTGTCTCAGTTATTTTGTAAAATAATAATCATACTTACAGTAATCATGGTAAATTTTCTCATATCAAAGTACATGCATTTGGCAGCAATGTATACTTCAAGTTGACACTGAATAAGAATGAAACTGATTTGGCAGCAATGTATACTTCAAGTTGACACTGAATAAGAATGAAAGTGAAGTAAAATCACATGTCAAAATCCCACAGTCTCCATGGATTTGGGATATGGTCAGAACACACAGGCAGCAGCTGAGCCTCAGAGGGCACTTACATACCAGCTCTGCTCCTTGTCTCCTGTCCTTACTGAAAGAGTCAATTGTATCTACATATACTCATAATACATAGGGTTTTGTTTCATAAAACTAATTTCTTTTAAGATCATTATATATAAACCACACTTATACCCCATCTGGATGAGCTTTTATGTCAACTTCATCCAAGCTAGAATCATCTGAGTGGGGGATACCTCAACTGAAAAGATTTGTACATATGACTGGGCTGTGGGCAGACCTGTAGGGAATTTCTAAATTCCCTCTTTATAGGGGAGGATCCAGTCTGTTGTTGGTGGGGACAGGCTTTGTTATTGGATGCAAGTTCTATAACAAAGCACTTTGAGAAAGCCATCAGAGGGAAGCCAGTAAGCAGCACTCCCCCATGGTTTCTGTTCAGCTCCCTCCTCTGAGTTCCTGCTCTGTTTCAGTTCCTGCTGACTTCTCTCAGTGATATACTGTTATCTGGAAGTGTAAGAAGAATATATTCTTTCATCTTTGGTTATGATATTTCATCATAGCCATAGTAATCCTAACTAAGACACATACCTTACCCTTCTCTTTCTGTTCCATGTTTTTTTTTCCCACAAGTTATCGTCCCTCTCCTAGTTTCCCTTATACACATCCACTACAATTGTGTTTGTATTTATATAATTATGCCTAAAAATCCAAGACTTATGAATGAGATGTTTCATGTAATAGTTTTATTTCTAAGTCATTTGTCCACCCCCTGTTTCTTCATCATGGGTCACATATGACTCTGAACTCTCCTTATCTGCTCTCGAATGTGGAGACCCAGAAACCTCAAGCCATACTAAATAAGTATGATTTTGTGTTGATAGTCTGTACCTTCCAGGCTTTTATCTTGTATTTATGACCAAATTTAATATTTATAAAGGGGAAATCCATGGCTCTGTGTAAACAATATGCTAACTAATATCAATATATTCCTTAAAAACAAATTGACCAACTGGGTTTGGGGTCCATGGATACAGTAGTACATTACAACATTGTAGAACACGTACAATTGTTTATGTTTTGTGTATGACTTACAGGTATAATATCCCCTGGTGGATTATTCTTTTTTATTATTTACTTTTCTATTGATGTGATAAACACCGTGAGCTAAGCAACTTATTAAGAAAGTGTTCATTTGGGATTTTGGAGTGTTAGACTCTATGAAAGTAGAAAGAAGGCAGCAGGTGGAAGACATGGTAGCTGGAGCAGAAGTTCAGGTTTCACCTCAACGAATATCTGTATGTGTGTATGTATGTACATATGTACGTATGTATGTATGTATGTATGTATGTATGTATGTATGTATGTATGTATATATTTGTATGCCTGTATATATGTATACCATGTGTATCATGTGTGTGCTTAACTAGAATCATAAATCACTGAGAATCATGTGAATGCTTTGAATGAATCAAATCTGAGTCTTTTATAAGAGAAGCAAGTTCTCTTAACTAATGAGTTGAGTCTCCACCCCAAAACTTTCTTTTAAAAATATTTCCATTTTTTCATTTTCTCCATTCCCTCTCTCCTTTCCATCTATCTCTTACCTCCCTGATTCAATATTCCTTCTTCTCTTCTGCATTCTCTCCTTCCTTCCTTCCTTCCTTCCTTCCTTCCTTCCTTCCTTCCTTCCTTCCTTCTCTCTCCCTCATTCTCTTTCCTCTTTTTTCCTCTTCCCCTTTCACTCCTTTCTTCTTTTACATTTCCCTAGTTTATTTTGTTGCTGTTGCACAGGATTTTTTTTTTACTCAGGATTAAATCAAAGGAACTAATTAAATCAAAGGAACTAATCTTTCTGTAAAACTCATCTGTTGGGTCTAGAGAGATGGCTCACTGGTAAAGAGCACTGACTGCTCTTCCAGAAGTCCAGAGTTCAATTCCCTGATACCACATAATGGGAAACAACCATTTGAAATAGGATCGAATGACCACCATCTGACATAGGATCAAATGCTCAAATGCCGTGGTGATCTATCTATCTATCTATCTATCTATCTATCTATCTATCTATCTATCTATAATATATTCACATTTTATACACATATATACAAACATATATGTATATATGTTAAATAAATAAAATCCTAAAAAAAAAAACCAAACCTCACCTATTGATTTTTAGTGGAAGTCTGTCATGAGACCATCTAGACACATGTGGTTTGTGAGCTTTAAGTTGGTCCTAGAGCTTCTATGTTGACTTCCTTCCCAGTGATTACTTCCTGTCTTTGATAGTACTTTTGGCTGTTGATTTGTCCTGAGTACTCTCATACACCTGTGTCCAGGCAATTTACTTCTTTGTTTTGTGACTATTTTGCATAGGTCCCTATTTGGCGACCCAGCTGCCAGGATTTATAAACCAGGCCTTTGCAGTGATATTTGAAATGTATCAGACCAGCATGGACATCAGGATGGACTCACAGACTAAGGTCTTCATATTCCTATTGCTCTGGTTGTCTGGTAAGACATTTAAAAGTATAGTATCTTAAAAATAATTGATTCATAGAGAAATAGCTATTTCCTATAGGAAGACAATTGTAAGCAGATAATGCCAATAGAAAGGACATTTTAGATTATAAGATTTGTATCATGAAGTCTTTGTGTGTACATATGTATACTAATTATCTATCTCTGATTGCAGGTGTTAATGGAGACATTGTGATGACCCAGTCTCCAAAATCCATGTCTACACCAATAGGAGATAGAATTTCCAAGACCTGCAAGGCCAGTCAGGATGTGGGTAGTGCTGTAAACTGGTACCAACAGAAACCATGGCAGTCGCCTAAAGTTCTGATCTACAGGGCATCCAACCGGCACACTGGGGTCCCTGATCGCTTCACAGGCAGTGAATCTGGGACAGATTTCACTCTCACCATCAGCAATGTGCAGGCTGAAGATCTATCCATTTATTTCTGTCAGCACTATAGCAGCTATCCTCCCACAGTGCTTCAGCCTCCTACACAAACCTCCTCTGAGATTCTAACCAGCTCCCTGCACTGTACATCCTGTGACCTACACACTTCCCCTTCATCCTGCAGGTGCTATGCCAAAGTGTTGCAAAGTTTGGTAGAAAGTTAGTGAACAGATACTTTGACTTGGGAGGACCTTGTGAGAAAAAGAAATGAAGATATTTGTGTGCTTTTTTATTTCTTATGCTTAGATTCTGTGTATCAAATATGATAAATTGATTATCCTATACTCTGGAATGAAAATCTCCAATGTGAGTCTCCCTGGGCTAAATCAAGAGCCTGTCAGGCTATATTCTCACTCGAGGATGCAGAGGAGAACTTGGCTTTTGCTTAGCTCAGCTCTGAGATGTCTCCCTCACTTTTGGGCTCCTGGCAATATCCCTCCACTTTCTCCTCTGGATAAGATTATTATTTACACATATAATGTTGAATTTCAAAACAATATAAAATTATATCATGTATTTTGACAATCTTCATTCTTCTTGTTTCGTCTTTCTGTCACCACCTTTCTCTCCAACAAACATTCTTTTCCTAGTCTTTCACATATTTCAATGTGATATACACACGTGCCCATTCTCTCTCTCTCACACACACACACACACACACACACACACACACACACACACACATGCATGCACTTACACAGGATTTTATGAGTTTTAAAAATATAGGATATGGGCTGGAGAGATGGCTCAGTGGTTAAGAGCACTGACTGCTCTTCTAGAGGTCGTGAGTTCAATTCCCAGCAACCACATGGTGGATTACAAGCACCTGTAATGAGATCTGATGCCCTCTTCTGATCTGTCTGAGGACAGCTACAGTGTACTCATATACATAAAATAAACAAATAATTCTTTAAAATATATATATATATATATATATATATGATACAAAAATCAGAGAAAACATGAGGATTGAGTTTTTAAACAACATATCTGAACTATGCTTCCTATTCCTAGGATACATCTGCCTCTGTTCTCTTCTCATCTACTTTCCCAATGTGAAGACTGTGGTAACTCATTCTACCCAACACTACATTAGTGGTAAATATGATTTTGTATCATGAGACTAAAGTCTGTTTTTCTATCTTATAATAATTAACAGTGTTTGATATTTGTTGAGGGAAATATACTGTACTTCAATAAGAACACTATGTTAATTAATCTCAAACATGTGTTAATTAAAAATTAGTTGAAAACATATGTTGTTCTTCTTATTTGTTTTTGAGAGAAGGAATCATGTCCTGTTAAACTGGGAAGTGGCGTTTGATCACACAAATTTCCACCTATCTTTTCCTAAGCACTGTGTTCAATAGTATGAGCCATCACATCCAGCCTTGAGCATCATTTAGAAACCCTGAGGTAGAACAGGGTTACAAGTATTTGTTCGAGAACTCCAAATATCCATAATTTCTTCTCAAAAAATAATTCCGTTTTCTGTCTTCTCATGATGGTTTGTTCCCATTCTGCTGCTACTGCACATGAAGGTTTTGTCTCCACTGTCTCCCCTCAAAGACCATGGGCTCTTTCACAATGCAGTCCATTCTAGATTATCTCTAGGCCCCACAAAGGACATAATATAAGTAATTAATAAGTGTCTTGAAAAATATTACTATTGACTAAGGAGGATAAAGGGCTATCAAATGAGGCTTCTAATATTGTCCGTTTCTTTTACTGGAATATGATGAGAAAATAAAAATTACTGTAGTACTTTTCAAAGACAATTGTCACAGAGTTATTACAGTCATGGGACCAGTTGGAGGCTAAAAGCCAATTTGTTCCAGGTCATACTCACACAACACTTCTAATTGTGCTGTGTGGTTCAAAAGGCCACTGTTCTAAGTTTAGGTTTAAAGATGTTCAGAATGGTTTTTAGTGTTTTCTCTTTTCTTTTATAGGATATTTTCTTTATTTACATTTCAAATGTTAGTCCCTCTCCAGGTCCTCTCCGAAATCCCCCTATCCCATTCCCCTCTGCCACTATGAGGGTGCTCCCCCACCTACCCACCCACTCCTGCCTTTGTGACGTGGCATTCCCCTACACTGGGACATTGAACCCCCACAGGAGACAAAGGGTCACTCCTCCCACTGATGTCTAACAAGACCATTCTCTGCCACATATGATGCTGGAGCCATAGGTCCCTCCATGTGTACTCTTTAGATGTTAGTCCAGTCCCCAGGATCTCTGGGGGTCTGGCCAATTGACACTGCTGCTCCCCCTACAAGGCTGTAAATCCCCTCAGCTCCTTCAGTCCCTTCTCCAACACCTCCATCAGGGACCCTGTGCCCAGTCCAATGGTTGACTGTGAGCATCTGTTTCTGTATTTGTCAGGCTCTGGAAAATCGTCTCAGTAGACAACCATATCAGGCTCCTGTCAGCATGCACTTCCCAGCATCTACAATAGGTTTGACAGCTTTATATGGGATGGATCCTCAGGTGGGGCTAGTGGCTTATTTTTTTTTAATGAGCTACTATTTAGTGTCCGAAAATTCAGTTTTGATATACAACAATGATGTCTGTCTGCATTTCTCTTAATTTAGCTTTATAACTTGGTATTTAGCTTAATCTTTCAAATAACTAATATAATGAAAGTATTACCATTTCACTTTGTGTAGTATAAATTTATCCGTTTTGGATTTTAAATATATATCCCTTTTTACTTCTTCCTTTTTTAATTAAGCATTGTATTCATTTACATTTCAAATGATATCCCCCTTCTTGGATACCCTCCACAAATCCCCATCCCAGCTTCCCTCTCCTCCCTCCCCTTTGCCTCTATGAGAGTGCTCTTCCATCCACTCATCTACTCCTGCATCACTGCTCTAGCATCCCCCTATGCTGAGGCATCAGTCTCCACAGGACCAAGGGCTTCCTCTCTCATTATTCTCAGATAAGGCCACATATATATCTAGAGCCATGGATCCCTCCATGTATACTCTTTGGATGTGTTTTAGTCTCTGGGAGCTCTGGGTGTTCCAGTTAGCTGATATTGTTCTTGCTATGGGGTTGCCATCCTCTTGAGCTCCTTCAGTCCTTCCTCTGGTTCTTCCATTGGGATCACCTGGATCAGTTCATTGGTTGGCTGTATTTGCATCAGTTTTGGTCAGAGGCTGCTAGAACCTCTCAGGGAACATCTATACCAGGCTCCTGTCAGCAAGCATTTCTTGGCATCAGCAATAGTGTAGGCTATTGGTGTCTGGATTTTGGGTGGACTCCTCTCTCTTTCCTTTGGACAGGAACATTTCTGGGTTAAAAGTTTTGAGATGTGTGGGTGGACCCAACCCTCAACTGGGGCCCATGGCGATCTACTGGTGGTGGTTTCTATAGGTTGTATCTTCCTTTTGTTGATTATTTCAGCTAAAGTCATCACCACTGGGTCCTGGGAGACTGTCATTTCCTTGGAGTCTCGAACTTGCTAGTGGCTACCCCCAGCTCCCCATCTCCTAGTGCTGCATGTTATTAACCAATTTCCTAATCATCTGCATTTGTCTCCTTTCCCTTCCAATACCTGATCCTCACCACCATTTTTCCTTCCCTCTCTCCCTTCCAGATCCATTTGCCCCTCTACCTCCTGTGATTGTTTGGGTGCCATTTCTATGTAGGATCATAACATCTACATTTTTGTCTTCCTTCTCTTTAAACTCTGTATGGTTGTGGATTGTATCGTGGGCATTATGAGCTTTTGGGCTAATATCCACTTACCAGTGAGTATGTATAATGTGTTCTCATTTTTGTCTTGGTTACTTCACCCAGGATAATGTTTTCAAGTTCCATTCATTTGCCTGTGAATTTCATGAAGTCATAGTATTAATAGCTGAGTAGTACTCCATTGTGTAAATTTCTGTATGCATTCTTCTGTTGAAGGATATCTGGGTTCTTTCTAGCTTCTGGCTATTAAAAATAAGGCTGCTATTAACATAGTGGCACATGTGTTCATGCTATATGTTGGAGCATCTTTTGGGTATATTTCCAATAGTGGTGTAGCGGGGTCTTCAGGTAGAACTATTTCCAATTTTCTCAGGAAGTGCCAGATTGATTTCCAAAGTGGTTTTATCAGTTTGCAATCCCACCAGCAATGGTGGAGTGTTCCTCTTTCTCCACATTCTTACCAGCATTTGCTGTCACCTGAGTTTTTGATCTTAGCCATTCTGACTGGTGTGAGGTAGAATCTCATATTTGTTTTGATTTGCATTTCCCTGATGATTAAGGACGTTGAACATATTTTTAGGTGCTTTTTGTCTGTTAGATATTCCTCAGTTGAGAATTCTTTGTTTAGTTCTGTAGCCCATTTTTAATAGGGGTACTTGGTTCTCTCATCTCTAACTTCTTGAGTTCTTTGAATAATTTGGATATTAACTCTCTATTGGATGTAGGATTGGTAAAGATCTTTTCCCAATATGTGGGTTGCTGTTTTGTCCTATTGACAGTGTCCTTTTTCCCGGGTCCCTTTAGTCCCCTATGTCCTGGGGGTGTCTGAATTACACTGATTAGTGGGTCATGGGTTGTGGACTCACCTGACATCTCAGAAGTCAAGCTTCCTATGGATGTGGGTGAACTGTGTGGAGAGCCAGAGCCCAGGGTTCACTCCTGGGTCACACAAGCAAACCAGAATGAATCAGGACTTTTTATTTTCTTATATTTAATTAAATGTTTGTCTCTGTGATTTTTTTTTAGAGTTAGCTTCCCCTCTCTTTTATTGTTCTTTAAACTCATTATCTTATCAGTTTAGCCTCTTGGGACTCTAGTTTGTATCTTGTGCTGTGTTAGTACTGAACCAACTCTTTAGCTAGCTCTGGGTTCCTAGCTTGGCCTTTTTCCAGCCCCTCTAACCTGATGTGCTTCTGAGAAGCTTTAGGCCTTCATTCCCAGGCATCTGCCAGTAGTATCTGGCCCATGTGCCTTGCCTTCACAGATTAAGTCTAGTCTTTAATAACAACAAACACAACAGAAAAGCCACAAACACATGGAAGCTGAACAAATCTCTACTCAATGACAATAAAGACGTTTTAGAATTTAGTGAAACTATTCCACAAAATAGAAACAGAATGAACACTACCTAATTCATTCTATGAAGTCACAATTACGCTTATACATAAACCATACAAAGACACAACAAAGAAAGAGAACTTCAGACCAACTTCCCTTATGATTATAGATACAAAAATACTCAATAAAATTCTTGCAATTTAAATCCAAGAACACATCAAAATGATCACTCAACATGATCAAGTAGGCTTTATCACAGGGATGCAGGAATGGTTCAATATAAGGAAATCTATCAACATAATCTACTGTACAAACCACTCAAAGAAAAAATTCATATGATCATTAGATGATGAAAAAGTATTTGACAAAATTCAATACCCCTTCATGGTAAAATTCTTGGAAAGATCAGGAAGTCAAGGCCCATACCTAAGCATAGTAAAAGCAATATACAGCAAATCAGTAGCCAACATCAAACTAAATGAGAGAAACTTTAAGCCATCTCACTAAAATCAGGGACTAGACAAGGATGCCCACACTCTCCCTTACTATTAAATATAGTAGTCAAAGTCATAGCCAGAGAAATTAAACAACAAAAGGAGAACAAAGGGTACAAATTGGAAAGGAAAAAGTAAAAATATGACTATTTTCAGATGATATGATAGTATACTTAAATGACCTCAAAGTGTCCACCAGAGAACTCCTAAACCTGATTAACAACTTCAGCAAAGTGGCTGAATATAAAATTAAACAAATCAGTATTCTTCCTCTACTCAAAGGATAGACAGGCTGAGAAGGAAATTAGGGAAATGACACCCTTCATAATTGTTACAAATAATATAAAATATTTTGGAGTGACTCTATCCAAGCATGTGAAAGATCTGAATGACAAGAAATCCAAGTCTTTCAACAAAGAAATCGAAGAATATCTCAGAAGATGGAAAGATCTCCCATGCTCATGGACTGGCAGGACTAATATATTAAAAATGGCCATCTTGCCACAATCAATTTACAGATTCAATGCAATCACCATGAAAATTCCAACTCAATTCTTCATAGAGTTAGAAAGAACTATTTGCAATAACCAAACCCTAGAATAGTGAAAACTATTCTCAACAATAAAAGAACTTCTGGGGGAATCATGATCCCTAACCTCAAGGTGTATTACAGAGCAATCATGATAAAAACTGCAGTGTACTGCACACTTCACTATACAGTGTAGCTGTCTTCAGACACACAGAGAGGACATTGGATCCCATTATAGATAGTTTTGAGCCAAGGTATGGTTGCTGCAAATTGAACACAGGACCTCTGGAAGATAAGCCAGTGCTCTTATCTGCTGGACCATCTCTCCTGTCCTATATTGTTTTTATGAGATATAAAAATTAGTTTGAGGCTAGAGAGAAGTCTCAGTGATTATGAGGCCTTGCTACTTTTAAGAGGACATGGGTTCAGATTCTAGCATCCGTATGGCAAATGACAACCTCTTGTAAGTCTAGTTCCAGCAGATCAAATTCCCTTTTCTGGAACCTAAGGGCAACAGACACATGTCTGTGGCACAGACTTAGATACAGAGTTAACATACTATAAAATATAAACAAGGACATTTCTTTTTAAAAGTTTAATTCAGAAAATCATAGTGCTCCTGCAACTCTTTTCATTTACAGCAGAGCAATGACCATGGACTTCTCACATGGAACCTCTGTATAACAGGACATGATGATATCACTGAGCCAGCCACAAAATCACCTGGGATACACTGAAATACCCTAGGGAATTCTTTGCTAGACCAAACTGTCATAGGGTGACATAAGACCAGGTGTCCATATGAACTGCAAACCAGCTTTTCTGAGCTTATTTGCATATTGAGACATTAGGCATAGTGCCCAGTCCTCAGACTATCTTTTTTTTTATTGGATATTTTATTTATTTTTCATATGTTATCTCCTTACCCCATCCCCCACCCACCCGGGAACCCCCCATCCCCTTACCCCTCCTCCTTCTTCTCTGTGGATGTAACCCCCACCTACTCCCCCACTCCCACTTCCCCACCCTCAAAATTCCCACCCCCTGGGGCGTCCAGACTTCAAGAGGTCAAGGATCTCATCTTCCACCTGTGCCCGGCAGGGCCCTCTACTCTTACATATTCAGCTGAAGCCCTGGATCCCTCCATAAATGCTCCCAGGCTGGTGGTTAGGACCCTGGGAGCTGTGGTTGGTTGGTATTGTTGCTCTCCTCATGGTGCCACAAACCCTTTCAGCTCTTTCAGTCCTCACTCTAACTCCTCCATTGAGAACCTCATGATCAGTTCAATGGCTAGTTGTGAGCATCTGCCTCTGAATATGTCAGACTCTTGAAGGCCTCTGAGGAGACAACCATATCAGGCCCTTATCAGCATGTACTTCCTGACTTCCACATCAGCATCTACCTTTGGTGACTGCATATGGGGTGGATACTCAGGTGGAAAGGTCTTCAAATGGCCCCTCCTTCAGTTTCTGTCCCTCACTTTGTCTCCATGTTTGCTCCCTTGAGTATTTTGTTGCTCCTTCTAAGAAGAACTGAATCACCCCCACTTAGTCTTCCTTTTTTATGAGCTTCATGTGGCCTGTGAGTTGCATCTTGGGCATTTCAAGGTTCTGGGCTAATATCCAATAATCAGTGAGTAAATACCATGTTTGTTCTTTTGTGATTGGCTTACTTCACTCAGGATGAAAATTTCTAGTTCCATCCATTTACCTAGGAACCTCTCAAATTCATTGTTTTTAATAGCTGAGTAATACTCCATTGTGTAAATATACCACATTTTTTGAATCCATTCCTCAGTTGAAGGACATCTGTGTTCTTTCCAGCTCCTGGCGATTATAAATAAGGCTGCTATGAACATAGTTGAGCATATGTCCTTGTTATATGTTCAAGCATATTCTGGGTATATGCCTAGGAGTGGTATAGCTGGATCCTCAGGTAATGCTATGTCCAATTTTCTGAGGAACCGCCACACTGATTTCCAAAGTGGTTGCACCATCTTGCAGTCCCACCAACAATGGAGGAGTGTTCCTCTTTCTCCACACCCTCGCCAGCATCTACTATCACCTGAGTT
>NW_021605350.1:236539-236731 GCF_004785775.1 Grammomys surdaster | reverse complement strand
TTTATCTTTCATGTAGAGGAAGGCTACTGATTTGTTTGAGTTGATTTTATAACCAGCCACTTTGCTGAAGTTGTTTATCAGGTTTAGGAGTTCTCTGGTGGAAGTTTGGGGGTCACTTAAGTATACTATCATATCATCTGCAAATAGCGATATTTTGACTTCTTCCTTTCCTATTTGTATCCCTTTGACTTC
>NW_021605350.1:222921-231539 GCF_004785775.1 Grammomys surdaster | reverse complement strand
TTTCCTATTTGTATCCCTTTGACTTCTTTTTGTTGTCTAATTGCTCTCAGACTATCTTTAAAGGCAGCATGCTACCATGCAAGAAGCAGCTTCTAGTCCAGCTCTCAGAGATGGGGACAGCTGCTTTCTTGCTGTTGTTATTGCTGCTCTGGAATTGAGATGAGAGGGTCCCATGTTCAAAGCAACCTTGTTGTCATGCAATCACCTGTGGACATTCTCACTGTAATCTCACATTTCCACTTTTATTTGCTTGAGGTTTTCCTAATCCCTTTTTACTGGATAAGACAGGGAAGCCTCCTGAAGCTGTGTTATTGGTTGGTTTCTGATCTCATCTCTGTGTCCAGCATGGATGCTCATCAATGATCTTAGACTCATTAGCTCTTCTTTTCTCCCCACCAAATACTCACATCTTTCTCTACAGTATCTTCCACAATGTGGCCACTTTTTCTTCTTATCTTCTTTCACTTTGTAATGTCTTCTCTTGTAAGAGTAGTACAGAGTCCCAGTCTATATCCCAAGCTGATCTGGGAATCAACTATCTAGATCCAAGTGATCCTGAATTTGCAGCTTACCTGCACTGTCCCCTTACTGCATGATTACACAATACCATAACCAGCTCCTCTTCATTTTCTATTTTTCCACCATTCCATATGCATGAACTCTAGAAACCAAAGACTGTACATCCATGATCATGTGAGGCTTATTTCCTAGACATCCTGCATTTCTTGATGAGCCTTCTTTGGAAAACTCTATGTTCTCTATATGGAGTGGGAAATCTCAACAGAGTGATCCTGAGCAAGTTTTCTCAGATACACATCTCTGAGTTTTTCAATCTTACAGTCCTGGCTCAGGATATTGAAACTGTATTGTATTAGTTTCCTTTTGCAGCACAATAAATTAATATAAATGTAGTGATTTATGATTACAACACCTTTAAACTGGGTAGAGTTTGTCTGGGTTCTATCCTCAGAGTCTTACTGATCAGAGTCAAGGCTGCATTCTCATCTAGATATCCAAACAATCTACTTCTAAGGCCAGTGAGGATGTTCCACTACTTCACATTTTAAAATTTTGAAATATGGTCTCACTAAGTTTCTCAAGACAACTTCAGTTTGCAAATGTCCTGACTCAACCACTCATGTGCCAGGATTGAAGCCTCATACACCCTATTCAATTGTTTTCCCTGTTACTGATGGTAAGTGCAGTAAGAAAATCATATTTTACTGGGTGGTTTTGTGTGTCAACTTGACAAAGGCTGGAGTTATCACAGAGAAAAGATCTTCAGGTGTGGGAAAGCCTCAATGAGGTCCAGATTTATTGCCTTTTCTCAATTAGTGATCAAGGGGGATGGGCCCATTGTGGGTGGTGCGATTTCTGGGCTTGTAATATTGGTTTCTATAAGAAAGCAAGTTGAACAAGGCAGAGGAAGCAAGCCAGTAACATCCCTCCATGGCCTTTGCATCAGCTCCTGCTTCCTGACCTGCTTGAGTTCCAGTCCCAACTTCCTTTGGTGATGAACAGCAATGTGGAAAGTGTAAGCTGAATAAACCCTTTCCTCCCAACTTGCTTCTTGCTCATAATGTTTGTGCAGGAATAGAAACCCTGACTAAGGCAGGTGTAGAAGATTTCAAGAATACTACTTTTCAGTCTGGCCCAGAAGAATTTGGCTGTGCTCTATCCTCAAACCAACAAAAGAAAAATTGTATTCAAATATACAGTGAGTCTTTTCTGAACAAAGTCGATATAGTGAATCATAGAACAAAACTTGACACATATATGTGATTTTTATTTTCATTATGGCTAAATAATATTCCTTGCACATATGTACCATTTCTATTACCCATTCCTCTGTTGATAGCCAGTAGTGTTATTTAAATTCTTATTTTTGTGGATACTGTGGCAATAAACATGAGTGTAGGTGTGTATTGATTTAATGATGACTTAGATTTGTTCAGGAATATACCTTGTATATGCACAACTGAATCAAGTATATGCATGATTTCTTCAGGACATTTTATACAGTAGCCCTTAGTTTCTGTATCCGGTTGCAGTTCTTCAATAGTACATACTGTTTGCTCTTTGTGTATAGTCATCCCATCATTTCTACTCATTTACATACTTTAATTTTTTATTAATTATTTAAGTGAAGTTTTTTATGATTTTTTTAAATTATTGGATCTTTTATTTATTTACATTTCAAATGTTATTTCCTTTACCTGGTTCTCCTGGAGAAACCCCATATTCCATTCCTGCTTCCTCACCCACCCACTCACTCCTGCCTCTCTACCCTGGCATTCCCCTACATTGGGGCATCAAGCCTTCACAAGACCAGACAAGGCTATCCTCTGCTACATATTGGGCTGAAGCCATGGATCCCTCCATGTGTACTCTTTGATTGGTGGTTTAGTCCCTGGGAGCTCTAGGGCCTCTGGTTGGTTGAGATTGTTGTTCTTCTTATGGGGCTGCAAACCCCTTCAGCTCCTTCATTACTTTCTTTAACTCCTCCACTGAGATCCCTGTGCTCAGACCAATGGTTGGCTCCAGTCATCAGCCTCTGTACTTGTCAGGCTCTGGCAGAACCTCTCAGGTAAAGCTATATCAGGCTCCTGTCAGTAGGCACTTCTTGGCATCTGCAATAGTGTCTGAGACTGGTGTCTTTATATGGGATAGATCTCCATGTGGGGCACTCTCTGGATGGCTTTTCCTTCAATCTCTGCTCTAAACTTTGTCCCTGTATTTTCTTTAGACCAGAGCAATTTTGGTTTAAAAATTTTCAAATGATTAGGTGGCCCCATCCACCAAGCAGGGGCCTTGCCTGACATGTGGATATGGTTTCTATAAGTTATACCTCTGGTCAGCATGTCTTCCTAGATTTAGGAGGATTGGAGTCATTAACAAAACCACAATTCAGGCACTGGAGTAGAATCTTGATTTGCATCTTTTGTATTGTGTGTGACATTTGGCCAACACCTTAACTTCCCCAAACCTCAATTTCCTGCCAGGGAATTTGCCTTGGCTGCAAAACTTAAAGGGGAACCTCCAAAATCATAATTCAGATGAATTATATTTAATATAACATTAAAAGATCAATGCTAAGCAATAGTGTTTTACTTTGTGAATAAGTAAATGTTGGTAAGGAATTTTATAATGGGCTATATAGTATTTGAAAGGTTAGGCTAATTCTCTGTTCATGTCATGTTCCTGCCACTAGGTGTAGATAGTGTATAGACTTAGAGAAGCATCAGAAACTCACAATACAAAAGTCCATGACCACTGCACGCTGCAACATGCAGAGAGGTATGTGTCAGCTGAGTAGGGGTGGTAATGGTGATGTCAAGCAATAGGTAGAGCCCTTAGAATCAAGCCTGATGACCTAAGCAAATCACCTTCCATTTTTCTCTTGCTGGGTGAGCCTGTTTCTCATGTGTCTAATGAAAACAATGCAGTAGATGAGATCAGTCTGACTCCGAAGCTTTAATACTATGAAATACTGAGAGTGATTCTGCAGTGCTCGAGCTGGACCACTTCATGAAAGGCAAAGGATTTCAAGACATTTTGAATACTGATGAGCTGCTGTCCTTGGAAATTTGTATGAAGTAGACTAGCAAAAGACAGAAGACAAGTAGCTTATTATTATTGTTATTATTATTATTATTATTATTATTATTATTTTCTTCTAAATCTTCTATTTGCCTAGAGAGACTTTTGGTTCCTCAATAAAATGTGCTAGAACATTTGATGTCTGACCATTTAGAAGCAACAAGTCTTGCCTTTTATTCTTTATTAACATTTTAATTTTACATTAAAACTGAAGACAATCTTGGATAATATTTTCATTTTAAGACTCCCCTGGAAGTGTGCCTTTCTCCATGGTGGCTCCTCCTCCTGTTTTAACTTGTCTGCACTGGGATATACTGCAAGATTCAGTCTGCATTCATCTATTTACATTTCTTGCCTGGTAATCTCATCCTGTATCCTAAATTTGCACCTCAGGTTCAGCTTGCGTCCCTAGATGATGAGACATTTCTAGCTGGAGGTCTGACAGCTTCTCAAATGCCTAATGCATTCTGTATGAAGTACTGGGTCTCAACCTTTTTATGCTGCTCACTGTTAGACCTTCACCAGAAGTCAGTTCTGTGTACTTGAATCTCTAGAATTGTGAACTAAGTAAACCCTGTCCCCTTTTTCTTCTCTAATTGATTACCTCCGCAAACAGAATGGAGCCACACATTTCCAGATTTTATTTTTAGGAGGTTCTAGACAACCTCTGCCCAGCTCATTTTTCTCTGCTCCACATGACTCCTAGTATACAAAGTTCATGGATGGTCCCTCTGGACAACTGTGTCATAACTGGGAAGATATGAGATCACTTTCTGCTGCCTAAAATACAGATAAGGAAATGAGATTTTGTGCATGTAATAAATGTACAAATTCTGAGTATTCTAAGTTCATTCAAAGGGGGATTAATCTGGGTAGGCCTGATTTAATCAGGCCAAATCCACTAAAGAGAATCTGCTTCCTCTGATGATCATCCCCTTGCTCTTTGACTATTGAGATACCACATGTCAGAGAGCTTTCAGTGCCTGTAGCACCTTAGGGAAGCTTCTAGCCTACAGTTAATAAAAGTGTGGTATTCTCAGCTACAGTGTCCCAAGGCACACAGATGGGATAAACATGCTGACTGAGCTAGAAAGGAGATTCTTTGAGCACCCATATAAGAATGCAGCCTTGATGACACCTTGATTGAAGCCCATGGGAACCTGCATACAGCCCCAGATATAACCTGCCCAGGCTATAACTGTTGTGGTCATAAGCCACTCAGTTTGTGTAAGCTCATTGTACAGCAGTAGGAATCCAATACAATATAGTTATTCTATTGTAAACTAGGACTGTAAGCTTGAAAACCTTGGAGTTGTGCATCTGAGAAAAGTTTCTAAGGATCATTCTATTGAGTTTTCCCACTCCATATGGGGCAGTTGCAGAAGACTGAAGAGGGTTCATATAGAACTACAGGGTATCTTGGAAGTAAACTTTGCGTGACTGGGGCTGCACACTCTTGTGCTTCTAGTGTTTATGCACATGATAAAAGAAAACAAATGAAATAGAGCTGGGTATGGTATCATGTAATCCAGCCATTAGGGGAAAGAGGCAGGTGGGTTGAAAGTTCAGGGTTAGTGTGCACTATTTACCTAGTGATCACCTACTGATTTCAAAATATATAGTTAGACCTTATGTATTTTCCACCTCCTAAAAAATAGTAAAAATGGAATTATAAATGAAAAAAGGCAGATGAGAGTGTGTCCTCACATGTGGAAGATACTACAGTAAAATACATGATTATTCGACATGGAGAAAAGTGTCAGGAGCCATCTAGGAAAGGCTAAGACTAGTGGATGACTTTCGTGGAAATGACCAACCATTTTTACATGATCTGCCATGGGTGAACTCTGAGGCAAGGCCCATAGAGACTTTATTCCAGAATTGCTTCTTGCTGTTGATATACCTCTCATATTACAATTACATAGTCTAATGATTCATGGGTATCAGCTCACCCTATTGGGCAAATTTCCTGCAGATCAACATGAAGATGAACATTCATGAATTAATGCTTTTTAGATGAATTAATGATTTTATAGAATTCCTAATTTTATTTGAATAATTTTAGGAAGACAGTTTGAGGAGATGGTTTTAGTTGTTTTGCTAGAAAGATATAATAATGTTAAAAACAAGAATAAAATGTGCCCATTCCCCATAAAATAGTAAGTAAATGTTGCATAATAAGAAATATGATGAGCTTACATAACTACACTTGAATGAGGTGTAGGCTCTGGACAAATTTGTGTTCAAGGAAAAATATTTAGGTCCATGGATAAAGCCACAGGTGTGCACTATTAGACAAGTCCATGCAAAAATTGTTGCTTTGAATTTGTAATGAGCTTATAGAATGAAACCCTACTTTGAATTTGTTATTGATATCCTTCTGAATCCCCCCTTTTAATGAGCTCTGAGCCTCTTGCCTGTCCAGTGAGGGACTCCTGATTTGGCAGAGAAAGGAGCCCTAGTAATAAATCATTTACTTAATTCTTTGCTTCTACAGCATGTGTCAATTTCAAGAAAACAGAGCTTATTTAATCACAGTTACAATGGAAGAAAACAGTGCTTATTAAAGCATAGAACAGTAAGAAAGAGCAAGTTTACAGAAGCCATCAGACTGTGGCCCCCAAAACAGTAAGAGAGAGTTACAAGGTCATAGATATTCAGTCCTTGGCCTTTGTCTAACTCTGTTCAACCTCAGCTCTTTCTTCAGCTGGAGCAGACCCCGTACAGAAAATAATAGTTGATAAATCCAAGTCTGTGAACATATGTTTGTGATACATACTGAGAAGCAGAGCAGAATCAAAGCAGGGATAAAACTGCAGCAGTCTCACTTGTGATCATCTGAAGAGGGACTTTTGTAATTCCAAGCAAATAGAAGTGAAAATATGTTAGGCTTGTAATGTCAGCTAGACAGACTCCAATCTTCAAAGCTCTTACTAATTTGAATGATCTAGAAAATGATTTTTGCAAGTTTAAAATTGTCATCTGAAGTGGAAACTTCTGGCTCCTTTGGAAAGAAAATGATGTTTTTCTGGGATGCATAGTTGAAAGGATGATTTGCTAAAGCAGATACATAAAAATATGTTTTCCTGAAACAGATGCACGTGAAGGGATGGCACATGGAAGAATGTTTTACTGATGTAGACACAGGTGAAAGGATGTTATGCTATAGCAGACACATGAAAGGAAAAAATGATGTTTAAAAGAGCTAGGGCATCAGCTTTGCTCCCAATCCTGCAAGACCCAGATAAGGCTGGACTCCCAGGAGCTCTAACATGTCCAGGATCATAGGATAATAGGATCACAAGATCTCAGGAGCTTGCACACACCAGGATTTCAGGATCACAGTATCACTGAGACAGCTGGACTCTGAAGAGTTCGGACACAACCAAGATAACAGAACAGCAGGATCCAGTCAGAGGCAGTGAGTGAAGGTAGCACTAGAAATAACAGGATGGCAAAAGAGAAGCACAAGAACATAAGCAACAGAAACCAAGGTTACCTAGCATCATTAGAACCTAGTACTTCCAACATAACAAGTCCCAGAATACCCCATGACACTTGAGAAGCAAGATTCTGATTTAAATTACTTCTAATGATGATGATAGAAGACTTTAAGATGGACATAAATAACTGCCTCAAAGAAATACATGAGAACACATGTAAACAGGTAGAAGCTCTTAAATAGGAAACAAAAAATTCCCTTAAAGAGTTACAATAAAATACAACCAATCAGGTGAAAGAATTGAACAAATCCATTCAGGACATTATAATGGAAGTAGACACAATGAAGAAATCTCAATGGAAGACTACCAAGGAGATGGAAAACCTAGGAAAGAGATCAGGAGTCATAGATGCAAGTATCACCAAAAGAGTACAAGAGATCAGAGAAAGAATCTTAGGTGAAGAGGCCAGAGAAAATGTTAACACAACAGTCAAAGAAAATGTAAAATGCAAAATGCAAAAAGCTCCTAAACCAATCCATACAGGAAATCCAGGAGACAATGAGAACACCAAAGATAAGAATAGGTATAGGTGTAGAAGAAAGCAGATTCCCAATTTAAAGGGCTAGTAAATATCTTCAACATAAGTATAGAAGAAAACTTCCCTAACCTAAAGAATGAGATGCCTATGAACATAAAAGAAGCCTATAGAACTCCCAATACACTAGACCAGAAAAGAAATTCCCTCCTTCACATAATAATCAAAACATCAAATGCACAAAACAAAGTAAGAATATTAAAAGTAGTAAGGGACAAAGTCAAGTAAAGTATAAAGCAGACCTATCATAATAACACCAGACTTCTCATCAGAGACTATAAATGTCAGAAGATCCTGGACAGATGTCATATAGACCCTATGAATGCCAGGCCAGTCTACTATACCAGGGAAAACTCTTAATTACCATAGATGGAGAAACCAAGATAGTCCATGACAAAACCACATTTACACAATAACTTACTACAAATTCAGCCTTGCAAAGGAGAATAGAGGAAAACCACAAACACAAGGAGGGAAATTATATCCTAGAAAAAGCAAGAAAGTAATTTTCTTCTACCTCTAACAACAACAACAACAAAAACAGGAAGCAACAATCACTTTTACTTAATATCTCTATCATTGATGTTAATATCTCTTAACATCATTGGTCTCAATTCCCCAATAAAAAGAGATAGACACATGGACTGGATAGGTAAATGGGACCCAACGTTTTGCTGTATACAGAAAATGCACCTCAGTGAGAAAGACAGGCATTACATCAGAGCAAAAGGCCATAGCAATTAGACCCCAAAGGAAGTAAAAAGATACAAATAGTTAAGGAAGAAGTCAAAGTATCGGTAATAATATAAAATACCTTGATGTGAATCTAACCAAGCAAGTGAAAGATCTGTATCAAAGAACTTCAAGTCTATGAAGAAAGAAATCGAAGATCTCAAAAGATAGAAAGATATCCCCTGGCCCCTGCCTGGTCCTTGGGCTGGGGCAGACACAGAGTTGGTCTGCTCCTGTCCTGTGGAGAT
>NW_021605350.1:213379-222911 GCF_004785775.1 Grammomys surdaster | reverse complement strand
TACTGACTCCTGAGTCATCCTAGAGGAGCCACTGCACTCAGAGCAGCTGACACTGAGTTGATCTACTCCTGTCCTGTGGAGATACTGACTCCTGAGTCATCCTAGAGGAGCCACTACACTCAGAGCAGCCGAGGAGCCACTGCACTCAGAGCAGCAGACACCAAGATTAGGATCATAAGACTACAGAGACATCTGGATTCTGAGGAGCTCTGCAACAAGCAAGATAACTGGAAATACAGACATCAGTCTTACACAGTGAGGGCAGGCAACACTAGAGTTAACCAGATGGTGAAAGGCAAGCACAAGAACACAAACAACAGAAACCAAAGTTTCTTGGCATCATCAGTACCCAGTTCTCCCAATATAGCAAGCCCTGAACACCCCATCACACCTGAAAAGCAGGATTCAGAATTAAAATCAGTTCTCATGATGATGATAGAGGATTATAAGAAGGAATTAAGTAACTCCCTTAAAGAAATACAGGAGAGTACAAGTAAACAGATAGAAGCCCTTAAAGAGGAATCACAGAAATCCCTTAAGGAAATGCAAGAAAACACAAAGAAGGAATTAAACAAAAACATTCAGGATCTGAAAATGGAAATAGAAACAATAAAGAAAGCTCAAAGGGAGACAACCATGGAAATAGAAAACTTAAGAAAGAGATCAGGAGTCATAGACGCAAGCATCACCAACCGAATACAAGAGATAGAAGAGAGAATCTCAAATGCAGAAGATATGGTGGAAAATATTGACACAGTTGTCAAAGAAAATGCAAAATGCAAAAAACTCGTAACTCAAAACATCCAGGAAATCCAGGACACAATGAGAAGACCAAACCTAGGAATAATATGTATAGATGAGAATGAAGATTCCAAACTTAAAGGGCCAGTAAATATCTTCAATAAAATTATTGAGGAAAACTTCCCTAACCTAAAGAACAAGATGCCCATAAACATACAAGAAGCCTACAGAACACCAAGTAGAATAGACCAGAAAAGAAATACCTCCCGTCACATAATAATCAAAACATCAGATGCACAAAACAAAGAAAAAATACTAAAAGCAGTAAGGGAAAAAGGTCAAGTAACATACAAAGGCAGACCTATAAGAATTACACCAGACTTCTCACCAGAGACTATAAAAGCCAGAAGAGCCTGGACGGACATCATACAGACCCTAAGAGAACACAATTGCCAGCCCATATTACTATACCCAGCAAAACTCTCAATCACTATAGATGGTGAAACCAAGATATTCCATGACAAAACCAAATTTGCACAATATCTTCCCACAAACTCAGCACTTCAAAGGATAATTGATGGAAAACGCCAACACAAGGAGGGAAACTACAACCTAGAAAAAGCAAGAAGTAATCTTCCAACAACCCCAAAAGAAGATAACTATACAAACATAACTTTACCTCTAATAGCAAAAATAACAGGAAGCCACAATCATTTTTCCTTAATATCTCTTAACATCAATGGTCTCAATTCCCCAATAAAAAGACGCAGACTATCAGACTGGATACACAAACAAGACCCAGAATTTTGCTGCATACAAGAAACGCACCTCAGTGACAAAGACAGACACTACCTCAGAATAAAAGGGTGGAAAACAATTTTCCAAGCCAATGGTCCCAAGAAACAAGCTGGAGTAGCCATTCTAATATCAAATAAAATCGACTTTCATCCAAAATTAATCAAAAAAGATAAGGAAGGACACTTCATACTCATCAAAGGAAAAATCTACCAAGGTGAACTCTCAATTCTGAACATCTATGCTCCAAATGCAAGGGCAACTACATACATAAAAGAAACTTTACTAAAGCTCAAAACACACATTACACCTCATACAATAATAGTGGGGGATTTCAACACCCCACTCTCAGCAATGGACAGATCATGGAAACAGAAACTAAACAGAGACACTTTGACATTAACAGAAGTTATGAACCAAATGGACTTAACAGACATCTATAGAACATTTCATCCTAAAACAAAAGAATATACCTTTTTCTCAGCACCTCATGGTACCTTCTCCAAAATAGACCATATAATTGGTCACAAAGCAGGCCTCTACAGATACAAAAAGATTGAAATAATCCCTTGCATCCTATCAGATCACCACGGACTAAGACTTGTCTTTAATAATGACAAAACCAATGGAAAACCCATGTGCACATGGAAACTGAACAACTCTCTACTAAATGATGACTTGGTCAAGGAAGAAATAAATAAAGAAATTAAAGACTTTTTAGAATTCAATGAAAATGAGGACACATCATACCAAAACTTGTGGGACTCCATGAAGGCAGTGCTAAGAGGAAAACTCATAACTCTAAATGCCTACAAAAAGAAACTGGAAAGAGCACACACTAACAAGTTGACTGCACAACTAAAAGCTCTAGAACAAAAAGAAGCAAATACACCCAGGAGGAGTAGAAGGCAGGAAATAATCAAACTCAGGGCTGAAATCAACCAAATAGAAACAGAAAGAACAATACAAAATATCAATAAAACCAGGAGTTGGTTCTTTGAGAAAATCAATAAGATAGATAAACCGTTAGCCAGATTAACCAGAGGGCACAGAGACAGTATCCAAATTAATAAAATCAGAACTGAAAAGGGAGACATAACAACAGAAACTGAAGAAATTAAGAAAATCATCAGATCCTACTACTAAGGCCTATACTCAACAAAACTGGAAAACTTGGAAGAAATGGACAATTTCCTAGACAGATACCAGGTCCCAAAGTTAAACCAGGAGCAGATAAACCATCTAAATAGTCCCATAACCTCTAGGGAAATAGCAGCAGTCATTAAAAGTCTCCCCAGTAAAAAAAGCCCAGGACCAGATGGTTTTAGTGCTGAATTTTATCAGACCTTCAAGGAAGACCTAATACCAATTCTCTTCAAACTATTCCACAAAATAGAAACAGAAGGAACACTACCCAATTCGTTCTATGAAGCTACAATTACACTCATACCCAAACCCCACAAAGACCCGACAAAGAAAGCGAACTTCAGACCAATCTCCCTTATGAACATCAATACAAAAATACTCAATAAAATTCTAGCAAACAGAATGCAAGAACACATCAAAACAATCATCCATAATGATCAAGTAGGTTTTATCCCAGGAATGCAGGGATGGTTCAATATTCGGAAATCCATCAATGTAATCCACTATATAAACAAACTCAAAGAAAAAAACCACATGATCATCTCACTAGATGCTGAGAAAGCATTTGATAAAATTCCACATCCCTTCATGATAAAAGTCTTGGAAAGATGAGGAATTCAAGGCCCCTACCTAAACATAGTAAAAGCAATTTACAGCAAACCAGTAGCCAACATCAAGCTAAATGGAGAGAAACTTGAAGCAATCCCACTAATATCAGGGACTAGACAAGGCTGCCCACTCTCCCCCCTACCTATTCAATATAGTACTGGAAGTCCTAGCCAGAGCAATTAGACAACAAAACGAAGTCAAAGGGATACAAATAGGAAAGGAAGAAGTCAAAATATCGCTATTTGCAGATGATATGATAGTATACTTAAGTGACCCCCAAACTTCCACCAGAGAACTCCTAAACCTGATAAACAACTTCAGCAAAGTGGCTGGTTATAAAATCAACTCAAACAAATCAGTAGCCTTCCTCTACATGAAAGATAAACAGACTGAAAAAGAAATTAGGGAAATGACACCCTTCACAATAGTTGCAAATAATATGAAATACCTTGGTGTGAATGTAACCAAGCAAGTGAAAGACCTGTACGACAAGAACTTCAAGTCCCTGAAGAAAGAAATCGAAGATCTCAGAAGATGGAAAGATCTCCCATGCTCATGGATTGGCAGGATTAATATAATAAAAATGGCCATCTTGCCAAAAGCAATCTACAGATTCAATGCAATCCCCATTAAAATCCCAACTCAATTCTTCACAGAGTTAGAAAAGGAAATTCTCAAATTCATATGGAATAACAAAAAACCCAGGATAGCGAAAACTATTCTCAACAATAAAAGAACTTCTGGAGGAGTCACCATTCCTGACCTCAAGCTGTACTACAGAGCAATAGTGATAAAAAACTACCTGGTATTGGTACAGAGACAGGCAGGAAGATCAATGGAATAGAATTGAAGACCCAGAAATGAACACACACTCCTATGGTCACTTGATCTTTGACAAAGGAGCTAAAACTGTCCAGTGGAAAAAGGACAGCATTTTCAACAAGTGGTGCTGGTTCAACTGGAGGACAACATGTAGAAGAATGAAAATTGATCCATTCTTATCTCCTTGTACAAAGCTCAAGTCTAAGTGGATAAAGGACCTCCACATAAAACCAGATACACTGAAACTAATAGAAGAGAAGGTGGGGAAGACCCTCGAATACTTGGGCACAGGGGAAAAGTTGCTGAACAGAACACCAATGGCATATGCTCTAAGATCAAGAGTTGACAAATGGGACTTCATAAAATTGCAACGTTTCTGTAAGGCAAAGACACTGTCAATAGGACAAAACGACAACCAACAAATTGGGAAAAGATCTTTACCAATCCTACATCTGATAGAGGGCTAATATCCAATATATACAAAGAACTCAAGAAAGTAGACACCAGACAACCAAATTACCCTATTAAAAAATGGGGTATAGAGCTTAACAAAGAATTTTCAATGGAAGAAACTCGAATGGCCGAGAAGCACCTAAAGAAATGTTCAATGTCCTTAGTCATCAGGGAAATGCAAATCAAAACAACTCTGAGATTCCATCTCACACCAGTCAGAATGGCTAAGATTAAGAACTCAGGTGATAGTAGATGCTGGTGAGGGTGTGGAGAAAGAGGAACACTCCTCCATTGTTGGTGGGACTGCAAGATGGTGCAACCACTTTGGAAATCAGTGTGGCGGTTCCTCAGAAAATTGGACATAGCATTACCTGAGGATCCAGCTATACCACTCCTAGGCATATACCCAGAATATGCTTGAACATATAACAAGGACATATGCTCAACTATGTTCATAGCAGCCTTATTTATAATAGCCAGGAGCTGGAAAGAACACAGATGTCCTTCAACTGAGGAATGGATTCAAAAAATGTGGTATATTTACACAATGGAGTATTACTCAGCTATTAAAAACTATGAATTTGAGAGGTTCCTAGGTAAATGGATGGAACTAGAAATTATCATCCTGAGTGAAGTAAGCCAATCACAAAAGAACACACATGGTATTCACTCACTGATTATTGGATATTAGCCCAGAACCTTGAAATGCCCAAGATGCAACTCACAGGCCACATGAAGCTCATAAAAAAGGAAGACCAAGTGAGGGTGATTCAGTTCTTCTTAGAAGGAGCAACAAAATACTCAAGGGAGCAAATATGGAGACAAAGTGAGGGACAGAAACTGAAGGAGGGGCCATTTGAAGACCTTTCCACCTGAGTATCCATCCCATGTGCAGTCTCCAAAGGTAGATGCTTATGTGGAATTCAGGAAGTACATGCCGATAAGGGCCTGGTATGGATGTCTCCTCAGAGGCCTTCAAGAGTCTCACATATTCAGAGGCAGATGCTCACAACTAGCCATTGAACTGATCATGAGGTTCTCAATGGAGGAGTTAGAGTGAGGACTGAAGGAGCTGAATGGGTTTGTGCCACCATGAGGAGAGCAACAATACCAACCAACCACAGCTCCCAGGGTCCTAACCACCAGCCTGGGAGCACTTATGGAGGGATCCAGGGCTTCAGCTGAATATGTAAGAGTGGAGGGCCCTGCCCGCACAGGTGGAAGATGAGATCCTTGACCTCATGAAGTCTGGACGCCCCAGGGGGTGGTAATTTTGAGGGTGGGGAAGTGGGAGTGGGGGGGTAGGTGGGGGTTACATCCACGGAGAAGAAGGAGGAGGGGTAAGGGGATGGGGGGTTCCCGGGTGGGTGGGGGATGGGGTAAGGGGATAACATATGAAATGTAAATAAAATATCCAATAAAAAAATTATACATTTCAAAACAAAAAAAAAAAGAAAGATATCCCCTGGATTGGCAGGATTAATATAGTAAAAATGGCTATTTTGCCAAAAGCAATCTACAGATTCAATGCAATCCTCATCAAAATTCCAACCCAATTTTTAATAGAGATAGAAAGAGCAATTTGCAAATTCATTTGGAATAGCAAAAAACCCAGGATAATGAGAACTATTCTCAACAATAAAAGATCTTCTGGGGAAATCACCATCCCAAACCTCAAGCTGTACTACTGAGCAATAGTGATAAATATGCCACGGTGTTGGTACAGATTCAGGCAGGAAGATTAGTGGAATAGAATTGAACACCCAGAAATGAACCCACACACCTATTGTCACGTGACCTTTGACTACAAGCTAAAACCATTCAGTGGAAAAAAGGACAGCATTTTCAACAAATGGTGCTGGTTCAACTAGAGGTCAGCATGTAGAAGAATGCAAATCAAAACATTCTTATCTCCTTGTAAAAAGCTCAAGTCCAAGTGGTTAAAGGACCTTTCCATAAAACCAGAAACACTGAAACTAATAGAAGAAAAGGTGGGGAAGAACCTCAAATACTTGGGCACAGGAGAAAAGTTCCTGAATAGAACACCAATGTCTTATGTTCTAAGTTCAAGAATTGACAAATGAGAACTCATAAAGCTGCAAAGCTTATGTAAGGCAAAGGATACTGTCAATAGGACAAAATGGCAACCAACAGATTGGGAAAATATATTTACCAGTCCTATATCTGATAGAGGGCTAATATCCAATATATACAAAGAACTCAAGAAATTAGAATCCAGACAACCAAATAACCCTATGAAAAATGTTTTACAGAGCTCAACAAAGAATTCTCAACTTAGGAGACACCTAAAGAAATGTTCAACTTCCTTAGACATCCTGGACATGCAAATCAACACAACTCTGAGATTCTACCTTACACCAGACAGAATGGCTAAGATCAAAAACTCAGGGGATAGCAGAAGCTAGTGAGGATGTGGAGAAAGAGGAACACTCCTCCGTTGATGGTGGGATTGCAAGTTGGTACAACTACTCTGGAAATCAGTCTGGTGGTTCCTCAGAAAATTGGACATAACATTACCTGAGAACCCAGCTATACCACTGGTGGGCATATTTCCAGAAGATGCTTCAACATATAACAAGGACATATGCTCCAATATGTTCATAGTAGCCTTATTTATAATAGCCAGAAACTGGAAAGAACCCAGATGTCCTTCAACAGAGGAACAGATACAAAAAAATGTGGCACATTTACACAATGGAGTATTACTCAGCTATTAAAAACAATGAATTTGTGAAATTTTTAGACAAATGGATGGAACTAGAAAATATCATCCTGAGTGAGGTAACCCAATCACAAAAGAACACACATAGTATGCACTCACTGATTAGTGGATATTAGCCCCAAAAGCTCACAATACCCAAGGTGCAACTCACAGACCTCTTGAAGCTCATGAAGATGGAAGTCCAAAGTGTGGGTGCTTGAGTCCTCATTAGGAGTAACAAGATACTCATGGGAGCAAATATGGAGACAAAGTGTTGTACAGAAACTGAAGGAGGTGCACTCTGGAGACTGTTCCACTTGGGTATCCATCCCATGTGTAGTCACCAAAGGTAGACGCTGATGTGAATGCCAGGAAGTTCATGCTGACAGGAGCCTGATATAGGTGTCTCCTCAGATGTCTGCCAGAACCTGACGTATACAGAGGTGGATGCTCACAGCTAACCATTGAACTGATCATGAGTTTCCCAATGGAGGATTAAGAGAGAAGACTGAAGGAGCTGAAAGGGTTTGCGACCTCATGAGGAGAGCAACAATACCAACTAACCAGAGCTCCCAGGGTCTAACCAGCTTGAGAGCACATTACAGAGGGACCCATGGCTCCAGCTGTATATGTAGGGTAGAATGGCCTTGTTAGGCACAGCTGGGAGAGGAAATCTTTGGTTCTGTGAAGGCTGGATGCCCTAGCGTGAGGGAGTTCGAGGGAGGGGAAGTGGGAGTTGGTGGGTGATGGGGACATATCCCATAGTATAAGGAGGATGAGAGATGGGATAGGGGCTTTCTGGGTGGAGCAGATATTGGGAAAGTGGATAGTTTTGGAAATGTAAATAAAATATACAATAAAAAATCTTATAAAAAAAAAGAAAGGGTTGATTTTGAATTTCAGAGTGGTAGAATATATGAGAATAGAAAGAAGGCAGCAGGTGGCAGTCTTGGTAGCTGGAGCAGAAACTCAGGGTTCACATCTCAAATTGCATGATTGCATGCATGCATTCATTCATGCATGTATATATGTATATATGTATATATATGTATATATATGTATATATATACATATATATGTATGTGTATGCATGTATGTACGATTGTCTGTCTGTCTATCTGTATGTGTATGCATGAATGTATGTTTGTATACATGTGTACCATTTGTGGTCTTAACTTGTATTATAAATGGCTGAGAATCATCATATGAATGCTTGGAATGAGTCAAGCCTGAGTCTTTTATAAGAGAAGCAAGTGCTCTTTTTTTTATTTATTTATTTTTTGGATGTTTTATTTACATTTCATATGTTGTCCCCTTACCCCATCCCCCACCCACCCAGGAACACCCTATCCCCTCACCCTTCCTCCTTCTTCTCTGCGGATGTAACCCCTACCTACTCCCCAAATCCCAACTCCCCACCCTCAAATTCCCACCTCCTGGGGCTTCCAGCCTTCATGAGGTCAAGGATCTCTTCTTCCACCTATGCCCAGCAGGGCCCTCCACTCTTATGTATTCAGATGAAGCCCTGGATCCATCCCTAAGTGCTCCCAGGCTGGTGGTTTAGACCCTGGGAGCTGTGGTTGGTTGGTATTGTTGCTCTCCTCACGGGGCCACAAACCCTTTCAGCTCCAATGGCCTTCACTCTCACTCCTCCATTGGGAACCCCATGATCAGTTCAATGGCTAGTTGTGAGCATCTGCCTCTGAATATGTCAGACTCTGAAGCAAGTGCTCTTAACTACTGAGTTGACACTATAACCAAAACTTTCTTTTTAAAATATTACATCTTTTTCATTTTCTCCATTCCTTATCTCCTCTCTACATATCTGTTACCTCTCTGATTCAATATTCCCTCTTCTTTTCTCCATCATCTACTTTCTTTTTTTCCCTATCCCCTCCTCTTTCCCTTTCCCTTCTTTCTTTCCTTTCTTCTTTTCCATTTCCCCTGTTTATTTTTTTGTTGTTTCACAGGATATATTGTTTCCTCAGGATTAAATCAAAGGTAGTTGCACTATTATTTCTGCAAAACTTATCTGTTGGGGCTGGAGAGATATCACAGTGGTTAAGAGCACTGACTTCCCTATCAGAGGTCCTGAGTTTAATTCCCAGAAACCATATGGTGGCACACAACCATCTGTAATAGGACCTGATGCCCTATTCTGATGTGTCTGAAGACAGCTACAATGTATTCATTTTCCCTCTCTCTCTCTCTCTCTCTCTCTCTCTCTCTCTCTCTCTCTCTCTC
>NW_021605350.1:155815-213369 GCF_004785775.1 Grammomys surdaster | reverse complement strand
CTCTCTCTCTCTCTCTCTCTCTCTCTCTCTCTCTCTCTCTCTCTCTCTCTCCTCTCTCTCTCTCTTATCTATCATCTATCTATCTATCTAATCTATCTAAAATGAAACCTTAAAAACCTCACCTATTGATTTTTAGTGGAAGTCTGTCATGAGAGCATCTAGACACTTGAGGTTCAAGAGCTTTAAGTTGGTCCTTGAGCTTCTATGTTGACCTCATTCTCAATGATTACTTCCTGTCTTTGATAGTACTTTTGGCTGTTGATTTGTCCTGAATGCTCTCATACACCTGTGTCCAGGCAATTTACTTCCTTGTTTGATGACTACTTTGCATAGGTCCCTAGAGGGCAGCACAGCTGCCCAAGTTTTATAAACCAGGCCTTTGCTGTGAGATAGGAAATGCATCAGGCCAGCATGGGCATCAGGATGGAGTCACAGACTCACGTCTTCATATTCCTATTGCTCTGGTTGTCTGGTGAGACATTTAAAAGTATAATATCTTAAAATATTTCATTTGTAGAGAAACAGCTCTTGTCTATAGGAAGTCAATAGTAAGCAGACAATGTCAATAGAAAGAACATTTTAGATTATTGCATTTGTATCATGAAGTCTTTGTGTGTACACATGTATACTCATTATCTATTTCTGATTGCAGGTGCTAATGGAGACATTGTGATGACCCAGTCTCCCAAATCCATGTCTACATCAATAGGAGACAGAATCTCCATGACCTGCAAGGCCAGTCAGAATGTGGGTAGTTATGTAGCCTGGTACCAACAGAAACCAGGGCAGTCACCTAAACCTCTGATCTACTATGCATCCAACCGGCACACTGGGGTCCCTGATCGTTTCACAGGCAGTGGATCTGGGACAGATTTCACTCTCACCATCAGCAATGTGCAGGCTGAAGACCCAGCCATTTATTTCTGTCAGCACTATAGCAGTTATCCTCCCACAGTGCTTCAGTCTCCTACACAAACCTCCTCTGAGATTCTAACCAGCTGCCTGTACCACACATCCACAGACCAGGACACTTCCCCTTCATCCTGCAGCTGCTATGTCTAATTGTTAAATCATTTGATAGAAAGTTAATGGACAGATGCTTTGACTAGGAAGATCCTTATGGAAAAACAAAGTAAAGACATTTGTGCCTTTTTTTAATTTCTCATGCTTAGATTCTGTGTATTGAACATGACAAATTTATTATCCTATATTCTGGAATGAAAAGCTTCAGTGTGAGTCTCCATGGGCTAAATCAAGAGCCTTTCAGGCCATATTCCCACTGGAGGATGCAGAAGTAAACTTGGCTTTTGCTTAGATCAGCTCTGATAAGTCTCCTTCACTTTTGGATTCCTGGCAATATCCCTCCACTTCTTCTGATTAAGATTCTTGTTTACACATATAATATTGACTTTCAAAACAATATAAAATTATATCATGTATTTGGACAATCTTAATTCTTCTTATTTCTTCTTTCTGTCACCACCTTTCTCTCCAACTAACACACGTTTTTTCCCTAGTCTTCCACATATTTCAATGTGACATACATATGTGCCCATTCACATGGACACACACACACACACACACACACACACACACACACACACACACACAGAGGCAGATAGGATTTAATGAATCTATAAACATTTAGGATACAAAAATCAGAGAAAACATAAGGTATGACTTCTTAAACAACATATTTGATCTATGCTTCCTATTCCCATGCCACATCTGTTTCTGTTGTCTTCTCATCTAGTTTCCCAATGTTGAGACTGTGATAACTCATTCTACCCTACACTACATTAGTGGTAAATATGATTTTGTGTCATGAGAATCAAGTTTGTTTTTCTGTCTTATTATAATTAACAGTGTTTGATATTTGTTGAGGGAACTACTTTGTACATCAATAAGAACATTATGTTAACTAATCTCAAACATCTATTAATTTAAATTAGTTGAAAACACATTTTTTTTCTTGTTATTTGTTTTGAAGAGAAGTAATCATGTCCTGTTAAACTGGGAAGTAGATTTTGATCTCACAAACTTCCACCTACCTCTTTCTGAGTACTGTGATCAATGGTATGGGCCATCACACCCAGCCTTGAGCATCATTTAGAAACCCTGAGGTAGAACAAGGTTACAAATAGTTGTTTGAGAACTCCAAATATCCATAATTTCTCCTCAAAAGAATAATTCCATTTTCTGTCTTCTCGTGATGGTGTGTTCCCATTGTGCCTCTACTGTACATGAAGGTTTTGTCTCCACCGTCTCCCCTCAAAGACCATGAGCTCTTTTACAATGCAGTCCATTCTAGACCATCCCTAGTTCCCACAAAAGACATAATATTAGTAATTAATAAGTGCCTTGAAAAATATTACTATGATTAAGGAGGATAAAGTGCTATCTTCTAATATTGTTTGTTTCTTTTACTGGAATATGATGAGAAAATAATAATTATTGTAGTACCTTACAAAGACAATTATCACAGAGTTATTACAATCATGGGTCCAGGAGGAGGCTAAAAGCCAATTTGTTCAAAGTCATACTCACACTACACTTCTAATTGGGCTGTGTGGTTCTAAAGGCTACTGTTCTAAATTTAGGTTTACAGGTGTTCGGAATGGTCTTTCTATTATCGTTTATTGGATATTTTCTCTGTTTACATTTCAAATGCTATTCCCTTTCCTGGTCTCCTCTCAGAACCCCCCTTCTGCATTTTCCCCTGCCTCTATGAGGGTGCTCATAGAATAGTGACGTTAAAGGAAATCTAAATATGACACAGGAGACAGTGGGATCTCAAGCATTAATTGCTTTTTTCTGCCTCATTATTCTTCTCTAACAACATGCATGTATTGGTTCACCTTATATTACATTGCTGAGCTCTGCTATTGTTGACATCATAGAGAGAAACTTGCCAAAGAAATTCTCCTGAGGTTTGGGGCTTCTTATCACTTCCATGACCTTGGACTGGTTTTCAAGTGTTGGGAGCTAATTCCTAGCAGAAAGTGGCTATCATCTTTGCAGCCATCTTGAGCCATGTACCCTGACAAGAGACTTATTTTTACTATTCCACAACAGCTGAGCACACTCTGATAAACATCTTGTTTTTCTCATATATCTTGTTTTGTTGTTTAGTGTCCACAGCTGCAAGGCACACATGGTTGATTGTCTCCAGCTGCATTCCCCTGCTTGTGTTTATATATACCAATGATTTCTTTTCATTAAATGGGACTTGATCAGACTCTGTCTTGTCTCCATTCTTTGCATCTCTTGCCCCTCTATCCCCACTCTCTCTCTTCCTAGACCCTGTTGACTGACCTGAATGGGCTGAGTCACCTGGTGCCCAAATGTGGGGCTGGGTCAAGCAAGCCTTGTGGTTTCTTCTGGATGGAACTGCCCTTGCTGTTTCTTGTGGAGACTTCAGCTATTGGTTCTTGTGTGGTGATTACTGAGAGGACTGGACTGCAGCTGCTGATTCATATTTGGTGTTTGCTACTGGAGTGAGCTGCTAAATGAAGATTGGACTTACTCCTGAAGAACTATTTATAAACAGGTCTACTTCCCTTGTGTCCTAATATCATTTTTCCCCACTACTTCTGGTGATGGTTGGCTGGAGGGGATGGTGAACATTTATTAAAATAAGTTGAAAAAAATGTATGCCTACAGTTTTCCAGTAAATCTATGGAGTATAAAAATGCTTCGGAAATAGGATCAGGGAAGCCTTGATTTAGTAAAGAAGTTGTTAAAATATCAAGTGTAGAGAGTCTGCTTGTTACAAAGTTTTGGTTCTGTTTCATAGCTTCCCTCCTTTTGGAAACAGGGCTTGTAGAGGTCTATGGCTAAGATGTAATGGGGAAAAGAGACAGCTGAGACACTGAGCCTCTGTGAGCAGCAACCTAAAAGGTTTTTGTGTAGTCCTGGAGAACTGTGGGTGGCTAGAATTAGGAATGTAATCTAATGGTTTTAGCAGGGTAGAAGGAATGGGAGAGAAGTGCAAGGCCTGCCAGAGTTATGCTTGCCCTGTTGGTGTTGTCAGAGTCCATTCAAGCACAGTGTTAGTGACCTCAAACCTTCCTGCTGGGACATTATACATACATTCTCCACCAGCAATCCAAACAACAGCCCAGAGACCAAGACTTTCCTATATGAGTCTTCTGGGGATAGTCAAGCTGCAATCTATTGCTGTCCTTGAAAGGGAATTCTGAGCTCCTTGAATTGTAATATTATATATGGATATCAGGGCTTAAGAACTTTTTATCCATCAAATGCTTGGAAGCTGAGATGTAGGATTTTCCCTTACCTTGAATACAACTAAGTACCCTAAGTGCCCAGGTGGATGCCTCCAATGCAGGTGTTGAGGAGAAGGGAAATGGTTGTTACAAACGAGGCTTAGGGCACCACTAATCTAGAGTCTGTATTAAAGGTTGTGGTGCTGTGTGGACCTGATGGTGAGAGTCTAGAGAGCCACAACACCCAGCATCACCAGTACCTTGTGTTTTACAATAAGGACATTGTTAGGACATCTAATGCTCTTTCAACACACCAGGTTAGGTAAGGAAAGCTAGCTACAGGGGGTGTCAGTTCATGGGTGGGTCATGTGGGATTAGCAAGAGTCCTGGATTCTGACCCAGTGTTGTTGATCCTGGGTCTGCATTCATGCCTTTAGTGGCTGTCTTTATACTTTGTGATAAATTTCATACCAGTAGTGTTTCTTCCTTTTCTATGGCATACACATTATATGGCACTGGTATAAGCTCTTTATTAAGGGTCTGGCAGAATTTAGTAGAGGATCCTACTCTCTCTCTCTCTCTCTCTCTCTCTCTCTCTCTCTATCTCTCTCTCTCCTTCTGTCTGTCTCTGTCTCTATTGAATTTTATATATATTTAAAATATAAAAAGCATGTATTTAGAATTAGTCAGCATTCTTTAAATCCATAAGCTCAGTACGCAAAGTTAAAACATCCAGAGAGGTGTTAGAATTATGCCAAATACCCTGCAAGGGTCTTTAAGCTTTTCCCAATTATAGTGACTATCATTGTAAATTTTAAAAGTAACACAAATCCAATGGTATTTGGCATGGCACTCGAGATGGCTCCTTACTCTTAAACTCTGCACCTCTTCCAATAACTTGAATAGGATAAAGAGCATTAATCCTTTGTTCCAAATACCTATCTAAATCTTCTTGTATACTCAACACATTAGTAACTTTTTTTTTTTTTTGCTAAATGATTAACAAAGGTAGCTGTCTTAACTTTTTGTGTCAAAGCAATTGCAGAAGCAGTGGTGCTAGCAATTAATGTAGTTAAAGCTATTATAGCAGTAATAATCGAGCCCGCTCCCCTTTTGCTTCTGCTTAAAGACTGATTCACTTCTTCCGTTTCTTGGAAGCTTTAATTTTTTCAGGAATACCAATGTTCTGTAATACTCAGGGCAATCAAACAATAGCTGGTTGTTAGACCTCCATATCAGACATGCCAGTTTTCAACATACTAACACAATTAGACAGTATACAATCAATGTAACTTACATTAAATACTGTAAATGAAACAAAAGTAATTTTAACTCGACAATGAAAGGAGCCTTAAAACTTGTACTAACACTTGTTTGAAATCCAGATCCTATAGCAGGCTGTTTGTGGGGGCCAGAAAGAGAAAGCAATTGGGGAAAAATACACTGGAATGAGAACGTGAGCCTGTATCTGAAAGATTAACTGACAAATTTAACTACTCAATGCCCCTTTTAACTTAAATGATGGACAACAATGCTTCCATCAAGTCTTCCACTGTTCTAGGGTAATAGGGGTTACTAAATCTAGAATAATTCTTTATAAAAAGGTAAATTAGAGGTCAATAAATGGCTTAGCAGTTCAGAGCACTTCTTGCTCTTACAGAAGACCCTTTTTAGTTTTCAGCACCCACATCAACTAGCTCAAAACCTCCTGTATCCCCAATTCCCTGGAATCTGATGCCATCTTCTGACTGCTATGAACACTCACATTTGTACCCCTTCCCATGTACACAATTTAAAACGAGAATAAAGGGTAAGAAATAGTACCCCAGGCTGGCATGGTTGGTCACTCTATACCAGGAAGCATGCTCACAGAAGACTGATGATCTGAGTTTGAATACCAGACTGAACTGGTTGGAAAGAAAAAACTAACTTCTGCAGGTTGTCCTTTGAAACACACACACACACACACACACACACACACACACACACACAGGCACATGCACACCAGTAAATGTCTTTGGTAAACACTGTTTGCCAGTGACATAATGTGTTTGTTTTATCTTATTCTATTTTCAGAATTAAAAATAAGAGTCAGTAAATCCTCAGTGAATGCAAAGTCAAAGGAGGATGCTGAATGTGAGAGGATAGGCAGAGATGTGGTCAGGGAGTAAGGGGAGAAATAAAAATCATCCAAAGATAAATATGTGTTAATGAATATTTAAATGATGATTAATAATAAATACAATCATATATTTTTTTGGGAAATAATTAAGTTATAAAGGCTGAATAATGGGATACACATACATATACATTTATAAAACGTGTTTCATTATTTGAGAAATTTTTCCAAACAAGCCTAGAGCTCTGTGTTGAGATGCCATAGAGTAAGAGAGAACTGAGAGACTGAGCCTCAGTGAGCTGCAACCCCAGGAGGTGTTTGTTCAGCCCTGGAGCACTGTGGGAGGGATTTCCTTTCTTTGCTGACAGGAATAGGCTGCGGCATCATCAGCCTCCACAGGATTGATGGTGAGGGTGAAGTCTGTCTTAGACCCACTGCCACTGATCCTGGCAGGTGCGGGTCCCTGTGGCTGGAACACAGAGAAGGGCCCCAAAAGACATGTGGAGTCCAGGGTTCCAAGAGCTTTATTCGGATGGTGGATGATAGGTGGTCGGAATGCACCCCATGTAAGTCAGGGGAGTCCTGACTTAAATAGGGAGGGAGAGGGGGAGGAAGGTCACTTAGTTAACTATGCCCTTTGGCCTTTAGGTATCTCACTAATATGGAAATCTCTTGAGGCTGAGACCTGTAGTCACACCCTCTACCTGTGTTCTACATGACTGCAAGGCACAGATCAAATGGAGATCTTAGACCACGTGTCAGGAGTCTGGAATCTGGGAGCATGGCAGCATAGATGCCTGTCCCTCACAGGCAATGAACACCTGTTGGGTCTCTGGGCTACTTCCAGCCAGTGTTCTACCAGAAACCAAATCATCCTTTTAAGGTCCCACAGGCAGGGACCACAGATTCTAGGTTGGATGCATGATATATGAGGAATTTGGGTGGCTCTCCTGGTTTCTGTTGATGCCAGTTCATAGGACTAATAAAATCAAATAAACTCAAAAATTATACACACCCAATGAAATCATTATCTAAGAGGAAATAGAGAAAAATGGTTCACTGAAAAAATTCATGTAATTCTTGACATACTACCTTATTTTTTTAGATCCATGTTTTAGATTCCTGTGTGTGATGTGTCTTTGTATGTTTGTATATTTGTTTATGGTCATGTGTGAAGGCAATTCCTCTTGTCATGGTACGTGTGTGGAGATCAGTAGACAAGTTTGGGTGTAGATCTAAGACAAGGTTTGTTGTTGTTCACCACTACTCATTAAATGCTTCCTAGGCCAGGGTCTTGTGGGGGTTCTCTTGTTTCCTTCTGTCTCTCATGTTGCCATAGCATCAGTCCAAATACAGTCCATGCTGGTACTGCATCTCATTTTTTTGTGGCTACCAGGGATGTGAACCAGGTTCTCACACCTATGTGAGAAGCACTTTGCTCACATGGCTACCCTGTCAGTCTACTGCATTCAAGTAGAACCAGTGAGAGAAAGTTCTTTTTATTGAACAGAAGTAATACCACAGGATAAGCAGGAGTTCAAAAACAAAGAAAAGAAGCATGTAATGGAGATGTGCACAGATACATCTTTTGTGTAGTTTTTCAATACATTCAAGATTATTAAAAGACAGATATCTTGTATTTTGTCATAGTGATAAAAAGTAAATTAACAAAACTGTTAATTCTTTCTCAGAAAAACTTGTAAAATAGACAGATAGATAGACACTGAAATGAAAAATGGATAGAGAAGCTAGTATTTCCTTGTATTCTCATACTGCTGCTTACTCTCTAGGTTTTACTAGCCTTAAGTTTTGATTTCCTAGCAGGATGGTGGGAAGTGACACAGTAGTATTTTAATTATATAAGAAAGTTAAAATGTTATAAGAAGCCTTATAAAAAGAAGGAACAGTAAGAAGAATTGAAATGGGAAGAGTAGGAAGAAAGGAGGGATAGGGAGGCAGGAAGGAAGAAGAGAAAGAGAAAAACCATAAATAGAGGAAGAAGAAAGGAGAAAGAATGAGAGAGAGAGAGAGAGAGAGAGAGAGAGAGAGAGAGAGAAGGAAAGAGTGAGGACAAAGGAAAGATGGACAATTCCCTCCTCCTCAGCTTATGCTCACTGTTTCTATTTCCAGGTCTCTGTCATGTAGAGATGGATCCTTTTGGTTTATTGTACACATTCACAGTACTGAACCAGCTACAGTTCAAAAACGATATAAACAGGGCAAACCAAATATACATTGCCTTAAATTTGCAAGTCATCCTTCACTTTTTACCTTCCTTTTTGAGGTATGCTCACTTTTAGTTGATTTTTACATTCAAAATTAGAATGTTGACCTGTTATAATGTGGAAAGTTAGGTGATAATTCTCATTTATGCCTAGAATAAAAAATATTTCTATATTATGCAATGTATACTATTCATGCCAAGGGCCATACATTTTAAAATATCTCTAAATCTCGTAGGTATTACTTCAAGGTTGGTTATTGTTGATGGGAAGCAAATATTTCTGGTATTCTACTGCTTCCGTTAGCTGTTCCCACTGCTCTTGGTGCTCTTGACCTTGCTATGTATGTAGCATCAAGAACTGCACTTCTGCCAGGCATGATGATGCATTCTAGTAATCCAAATATGTAAGAAGCTGAGGTGAGTTTGCAGCCCTTTAGGACCCATAGCTCGGGTTACCCATATGACCAAATCTTATGCCCCGCTCCAAGCCCCACATCTCATTTATTTTTGCATATATATTTTTTAATATATATTTGTACTTATACATATTTTGTCCTCTTTTTTTATTGACTTATAACTTAACTTTCTATTCATTAACATTGGTACTTTTGCTTCAGTGCATCAGAATGGCCCTCTCATCATGAGAGGAGACTCAGTACCTTCTGACAGAAAGATCGACAAGATGATAGAGCAGAAGATGCATGGGACAGGGATGTTCCTCTGTGGAATGCAACACAGATGTGCAAACAAGTTTGATCATTGTGAAGTAGGTAACTGATGCCAGCCCTGAGACAAGAAATTTGGCTATAAACAGCTCAGAGAGGAGCTCTTTGAAATGCACAGAAGTCCTGAAGTATACTGAATATGGGGAAAGGATGGGCTGGGCTTTACAAAGGAGGACAAAGGAATTGAATGTAGAAGCAGACGTGGGTCTGAAGCTAACATGCTGGAAATTGGCCAAGAAGGAAAAGGTTTATGCAAAGAGAGCCCATGGAACAGAGTCATAAAGAGTTCATGAATATTATTTAGTGAATGTTGTGCTTGACACACAACAAAGAAAATCATGTGAAGGCTGTTGTCATTTCTGTCCCAGCTGGACTGTTAGCTTTTTCATCCTACCATGTTTTGAATTTACAAAATGATATTGAGAATTGTACCCTCTGAACAATACCTAGTTCCACATGTAAAACTTAGGCTGAGTGAGCATTTCATAAATTGTAATTCTATGTAAAGCTAATACATAGAAAATTTGCTGGCCTAGGAAATGCCCACTGTGGCATCAAATACACATTTCTCCCTTGTTTCACAATATAGTCATTCAGTTCTCCTTGTCAAAAATTTTGCAGCTTTGATGATAGAGATTTATCCGTCCCTCTGCCCACTAGTCCCACAGTCTATACCCACCGGCTATGATTGTCTGGATTGTGTTGAGGCCTCCTCTTTTAACATAGCTGTAGTTATTTTGTACTCAGTCTCCATTTGGCTCCTAAGGTGAAATAAATTTAACATTCTTAGACTCCACTTCTCATAAGTAATTATCCACAGCTGACACTGAAGAATGTTATTGATAAGCCAAAAATTATCATTGAATCAATCATGCTTTCTTGTCTTAGTGCTCTGAAATTCTCCTGTTCACCACCTATCCAACCCTCCTTCCTTACTCAGAACCAATCAGCTTAAAAGTTAGCCTATAATGTTAGAATTTGGGCGTGGTTTGGACAGATAATGAGAGGCTGATCTGGTTCCACAGGAGGGGATTTATTTAGTGGGGGGAGAGAGAGAGAGAAGCAGGGAAATGGCGATGAGAAGAGAAAAGAGGAAGAGAGAGAGGTTGGGGCAGTCTCAACTATTTATGTGGGTGATGACATGTAACTTCCCAGGTGTAGGTGAGAGAGGCAGGTGAATTCTGGGAGTGGTTGTCTCAGCAACGTAGGAGTCACCAGCCCCTGAATATGATGTCACTGGGTTCAGACTTATACTAACATATAATACTTTGTCTGGTAAGCCAGAATATAATATTGCTCCCCTTCTTGCCTTTTAAACTTCTGAACATGTGTTTTCCTATAAAAAGTTTGTCCTAGCAATTGTTAGATGTCATAGTTTCAGACTCATTTCTAAACTATAGACGTGATCTGACCACTATTAAGGTCATTAAATTTAATAAACTATTCATGCTTAACTGAGACCTAAGTTTGTATGGTTGGTGTGGAGATTCCTGAACCGCAAAAGAATGTAGTTTGCTTATCATTGACTTTATAGCTAATATCTACATATAAAAAATATATTCCATAATCATCTCTCTGAGTCCAGTATTCCTCATTAGGCTTGTCAATTTCATGTTGTTATGTGTGTGTGTGTGTGTGTGTGTGTGTGTGTGTGTGTGTAAGTTTTTATCCATTCTTCTGTTGAGGGACATCTAGGTTGTTTCCAAATTCTGGCTATTATAAACAGACCAGCAGTGAACATGGCTGAACAAGGGTCTGTGTGGTAGAATGAAGTATCCTTTGGTTATATGCCCAAGAGTAATGTAGCTGGACATTGACGTAATTTTTTTTCTGAGCATCCACCACACTGTTATCCATAGTGGCTGGCTGAATTTTCATTTCCACTAGGAATGTATAAATGTTCCTTTACTTCACATTCTTTCAAGATTGAGCTGTCACTTGTTTTATTGATCTCTGCCATCTGATCCTGTTAGAGGGTATATTGAACTGTTTCTAGTTAGGGTGTGTCTCAGCCCTTGATACATACCTTTATTCTCTCTGGCTGGAATACAAACATATCTTTAACATACACCTTTATTCCAAAACAAGGAAGGTAGTTTGTAGAGGGAAGCACTCATGTTTGAAAGAGATATATCATTGAGTGGCTGAAAAAGTTATGAATAAGAGAAAGATTTAACAGAATAGAATATGCCCAATTCTCATGAAAAGAGAGAGGGAAGAGCAGCTACTTAAGAGATAAATAGTACAGGAAGAAGAGAGTACAGTACATGAATACAGTAGGGTTCATGGAGTGCAGCAGAGTTGATAGGGAGAGCAGAGAAGCACAAAGATGGGGAAAGAGGCAGTTTTACTGAGATAGTTTTATGGAGAGAACAAGCTAGACACAGGTAAACACAGATTGAAGAGAGATTGAGAAGTCAGATTAGGAAAGATTACTAGAGTTAGTTTGAGGTCAATTAGAGCAGTTCTGATGAAGAAAGAAAAGTCAGATTGAACAAATCATCTGGGAGAGGAGTTTCAGTCCAGAACAGCTAAGTTGAAACAGTGAGCTTGAATTCAGAAAGAACTAGAAAAGGTGAGCTTATTCAGCAGCAAGTCTCAGAGGCTGAAAACATTCTAGGCCTAGAAAGTCATAGGGTATAAGCTTCCAGTACTAGACCTAGGTTAGCCAACAAGTTAGTAAGCCTCCCAGGAAGTTATTACAACAGGAGAGTATGTTACAATTATGTTGACGTTATTTAGTTTTCACATACCACTACTATAACTTCTTAAGGTCTGGCTAAAATATTAAGCCCTAGATGAAATGTTAAAGCCTATGTAAATGTCAACGCATAGGTAACTGTTACCTGGCTAGCTTGCTATTTTGTTCTGTTACTAATATAAGAAAACTTTCTCACAGGTTGTATCTCTTGTTACTAGGAAACTTTCTCATGCCCAAGCTGATTCCATATTTGGTTATGTTCTGTGCCCTTGGAAATCAATCATGATAGAGTCAATAGAACTGCTTTGTGTAGCTACTCACAAAGAGTTTGGATCTTACCCAACCACCTTGCATCACTTCCTGCACTTGTGTATAAGCTTTTATGGTATTTGCCTTTAAAAGCTGCCTCCCATCTATTTAAAATAAGACTTTCATTTTGAGCAGGGGTCAAATAGTTTAAATTCCCAAGACCTCCCTAGGAACTGACATTGTATTGGCAGAAGAGAGACATGTACACAGGTTAACTGATATACTGGTTAGCAGGTTAAGATATAAGCAGGTTAGATAAGGCAAATCCCATGTCACAGTGGAGTACCCCACCCAATAGGAGCAGGATAAATGTGAAACAAAGACATGTTCCTAAAGAAATCTATCCTTAAATCCTGATAGTGGAATAACACTTGGCTCAGATGCTTGTAGATCTCAGGCTTAAAAAGCTCTATAGGACCCTAACCCAGGGTCATGGTTCAGCACTTTTTCTTTTTTTTTTTGAACATTTTACATATTTACAATTCAGATGTTATCCCCATTCCCCATAAACCTCCCCATAAAGCCCCTTTCCCATCCCTCCTCCTCCTTTTTGCTTTTATAATATTTTAATTTCATGCAGGTATAGATGTCAGTTCTAAGTTGAGGAACTAGCAATACAATAGATGCAAATAGTCAAGGAACAGGGAAAACAATTAACAGTAATAGTCAAAGAACAAGGAAGGCAGTAAACAGAGTCCAGAGATAACCATTTCTAAGAGCTTATCAGGATGATCAAAATATCTAAGCCAACTTCCCTGTCCTAGCCGAAAGTCATTTTCATGCCTGAAGCCTACTTCTTTGTTCTAGCCTAAGATTTAGATTCCTGACTTTTTTAATAATATTTTTTATTGTATATTTTATGTTCATTTCAGATGCTAACCCTTTTCCCTATCCCCCCCCCACTCACTGAGGAAACCCTAATCACATCCTGCCTCCTCCTGCTTTTATAAGGATGTGTCCGGACCCACCCCCCCACCACTCCCACCTCCTTACCCTCGAATTCCCCCACACTGGGGCATCCAGTCTTCACAGGACCAAGGACACACTCTCTTCCCTTGCCTGACAAGGCTGTCCTCCCCTACATATACAGCTGGAACTATGAATCCTTCCCTATGTGCCCCAGGCTTAGACCCTGGTAGCTCTGGTTGGTTGGTATTGTTGCTCTCCTCAGGGGGCTGCAAACCCTTTCAGCTTCTTCAGTCTTCTCTCTAACTCCTCCATTTGGAACCTTTCTGTTACTCCTTCTATGAAGGATTGAAACACCCACAATTTGGTCTTCCTTCTTCATGAGACTTGTCTGTGAGTTGTATCTTGGATGTTGTAAGCTTTTGGGCTAATATCCAATTATTAGTGAGTCCATACCATGTGTGTTCTTTTGTGATTAGGTTACCTCACTCAGGATGATATTTTCTAGTTCCACCCATTTGCCTAAGAATCTTAGAAATTCATTGTTTTTAATAGCAAATTACTTTTTCTATCTCTATGAAGAACTGAGTTGTTATTTTCATGGGGATTGCATTGAATCTGTAGATTGCTTTCAGCAAGATGGCCGTTTTTACTATATTAATCCTGGCAATCCATGAGGATGAGAGATCTTTCCATCTTCTGAGATCTTCTTCAATTTCTTTCTTCAGACTTGAAGTTCTTGTCATACAGTTCTTTTACTTGCTTGGTTAGATTCTCACCAAGGTATTTTATATTATTTGTGATTATTGTGAAGGTTGTAATTTCCCTAATTTCTTTCTCAGTCTGTTTATCCTTGGAGTAGAGGCTACTGATTTTTTTTTTGAGTTGATTTTATATCCAGCCACTTTGCTGAAGTTGTTTATCAGGTTTAGGAGTTCTCTGGTGGAGGTTTTGGGGTTGCCTAAGTATACTATCATATCATCTGCAAATAGTGATATTTAGACTTCTTCCTTCCCTATATGTATCCCTTTGACTTCCTTTTTTTGTCTAATTACTCTTGCTAAGACTTCCAATACTATATTAAATAGGAAGAGAGAGAGTGGGCAGCCTTGTCTCGTCCCTGAATTTCATGGGATTGCTATAAGTTTCTATCCATTTAGTTTGATGTTGGCTATTGTTTTGCTGTATATTGCTTTTACTATGTTTAGGTATGGGCCTTGATTTCCTGATCCTTCCAAGACTCTTACCATGAAGGGATGCTGAATTTTATCAAATGCTTTCTCAACATCTAGAGGGATGTTCATGTGTTTTTTTTTAATTTGTTTATAAAGTGGATTACATTGATGAATTTCCAAATATTGAACCATCCCTGCATATATTGGATGTTAGCTGTTTATCAGATGTAGGATTGGTAAACATCTTTTCCCAATCTGTTGGTTGCCGTTTTGTCCAATTGAAAGTGTCCTTTGCTTTACAGAAGCCTTACAATTTTATGAGGTCCTATTTGTCAATTCTTGATCTTAGAACGTAAGCCATTGGTGTTCTGTTCAGGATCTTTTCTCATCTGCTCAAGTATTTGAGGTTCTTCCCCACCTTCTCTTCTATTAATTTCATTGTATCTGGTTTTATTTGGAGGTCCTTGATCCACTTGGACTTGAGCTTTGTATGAGGTGATAAGAATGGATCTATTTGCATTCTTCTATATGCTGACCTCCAGTTGAACCAGCACTGTTTGTTGAAAATCCTGTCTTCTTTCTACTGGATGGTTTTAGCTTCTTTGTCAAAGATCAAGTGACCATAGGTATGTGGTTTCATTTCTGCTTCTTCAATTCCATTCCATTGATGGTCCTGCCTGACTCTGTTTTAGTACCCTGCAGCTTTTATTACTATTGGTCTGCAGAACAGCTTGAGATCTGGAATGGTGATTCCCCCAGAAGTTCTTTTATTGTTGAGAATAGTTTTCACTATCCTTGTTTTTTTGTTATTTGTAGTGAATTTGCAAATTTCATTTTCTAACTTTATGAAGAATTGATTTGAAATTAAGATGCAGATTGCATTGAATCTGTAGGTTCCTTTTGGAAAGATAACCATTTTTAGCATATTAATCATGCCAATCCATGAGCATGGGAGATCTTTCCATCTTCTAAGATCTTTTTTGATTTCTTTTTTCAGAGAGTTGAAGTTCTTGTCATATAGATGTTTAACTTGCTTGGTTAGATTCATACCAAGGTATTTTATATATTTTGTGACTATTGTGAAGGGTGTCTTTTCCCTAATTTCTTTCTCAGCCTGTTTATTCTTTAAGCAGAGGAAGTCTTCTGATTTGTTTGATTTAATTTTATTTTCAGCCATTTTGGTGAAGTTGTTTATCAGATTAAGGAGTTCTCTGGTGGAAGTTTTGGGGTCACTTAATTATACTGTTTCATCATCTGCTAATAATTAAATTTTGTCTTCTTCATTTCCTATTTGTATCCCCTTGACTTCCTTTTGTTGCCTAATTGCTCTTGCTAAGATGTTGAGTACTATGTAGAATAGGTAAAGAGAGAGGGCAGCCTTGTCTAGTTCCTGATTTTTAGTGGGATTGCTTCATTTTTTCTCTCTATTTAGTTTGATGTTGGCTCCTGGTTTTCTATATATTGCTTTTACTATATTTAGTTATTAGCCTTGAATTCCTGAACTTTCCAAGTCTTTTGTAATGAAGGAGTATTGAATTATGCCAAATGCTTTCTCAGCATCTAGTATGGTGATTATGTGGTTTTGCATGTTTGTGGGGTTTTTTTGTTTATTTATTTTTAAATGTTAATCACAGGCTTTATAAGTTTGGTAATACTCAATAACAATATGCCCATACAATCAAAAGTGCAACTCAATACTCAACCTAGATATACCAAATACCTTTGACTGTCAGAGACTTGTGAATATCTGCCTCCATGTTCCTCTCTCTCTCTCTCTCTCTCTCTCTCTCTCTCTCTCTCTCTCTCTCTCTCTCTTTCTCTCTCTCTCTCCCTCTCCCTCTCATCTCCTAGCTCCCCCTCCTTCTCCTCCTTTTCTCCTTGTCCTCCTCCTCTCCTTACTCTTCCTCTTCCTCTCCTTACTCCTCCTACCTTAGCTTTTTCTACATAGCACCCTTCCTGCTAAAATAAAAAAAAATCTCTCAAACTACAATTAAAGCATAACTATACCAATTTGTATCAGTAAGGTACAAGATAGACCTAATACCCAGTCCATCATTTTGTTGACTAAACAGAACTTCTGTCATCTCTCCTAACTAAAAGACTTAGTTCTGAACCTGGCTTTTTTCTTGGCTTTAGAATGAATGTCAGCTGAAAATCATCCTCTCAAATCTTTTCTCTCAAAATAAATAGCCATGATATGCTATGAGACTATAAGTCTTCATCCCCGTCAGAACTCCAGAATGACCAAATTAACTGAAATTATGGGAAGCACAAAGCATAGCTTCTAAAACTTAGCCAATTTATAGAGACTGCTAAACACCTGGACAGTCCCTACACTACAAAATATTGGAGCATCTGATCTCCAGCCTTCTGGCCCAGAATGATCTGACAGACCTAGTAATGCAGAATTATAAAGGATTACTGATTACTCTGTTTTGGCAGATATAGTCAGTCGAATATTCCACAAGAATGTCCATTTCTGGAAGTAATTTGTCTGTAGATGAAAAGAGGCAATCCTTGCCTAGTGGCTGTCTCACCACAACTGGAGTAACTCCCAAGATGCTCAATTTCTTCTGAGAATCCAAGAGTGGGCAGCTGTCAGGAACAGCCAGGTCTCTAATCAAAATGAACATTAATACAGAAATGTTTGTAATGTCAATTCTGTAGACTTCTGATGTTTTGAAAACCAACTATCCATGTAAGGCAATCTGGACTGCTGTCTGTTAACTCCTCTCAGCTATTTCTAAATAAAATATAGAAAACTCCCTAACAATAAACTCAGAGCCATGAATTTGCTATAGGCCTTTAATTCACAGGCTAACCATGTCAAATCAGTTAAAAAAGTTGAAAAAGGACTGGACCTAAGCCTTGTATTCCTAAATGTGTTATATAAGTACAATGCCTATGAGAGTAACAATATTAATCTCACTTTTATATCAATAAGAAACTCGTACCAATGAAAATCTTAAATTTGAAATCAAAATAAATTTTGTACCATTTATGAAATTATAACTTCAGCTTAACAACAGTTATTCAGATTTCTACCATTAGGTTATGACTATGCAATAAATCCTAGCTATTCCTCCTCCCTTTTCCAAAAAAACCACTACTTTTCCTAGAAAGACAACCCAATATTAACCACCTCAGTCCCCAAGCCCAGGGAATAGGGGCGCTGACTCTTTATTAACTTCTTCAAGCTGAATATGGGTGTTGATATATTAGAAGAGGGGCAGGGGAAGAGTAAATTAATAAGTCTCTGATGTCTGTGTCTTCACTGCATCCAGCTGAAATTCCAGGACATCAGAGATTTGAGCAAGTCTGCTCAGGTTACTTGTTGAGTAGATACACCAAGGTTGTGCATTCTGCAATATACAATTCTCAAAACAAATTTTTGTATTAAGATAACTTTTTGTTTGAATTCTGGAATCTAGTCTTCTGGTATGCATCCTGCCTTTGTCATGTCTAATCCATATATTTCTGGGAATTTCTATGAGGGTGTGCTCCCACCATCCTCCCATTTCCACCTCCCTGCTCTCAAATTCCCAAACACTAGGGAATCCAAACTTTCAGGCATCAAGGACCTCCACTTCCACTGATGCCTGGCAAGGCCACCCTCAACTACCTATACAGGTGGAGCCATGAGTCCCTCCCTTTATGTTCTTGGGCTGGAGGTTTTAGAATGGCTACTCCATCTTGTTTCTAAGGGCCACTTGCTTGAAAAATTGTTTTCCAGCTTTTAACTCTAAGGTATTATCTGTCTTTGTCACTGAGGCAGGTTTCCAGTATGCAGCAAAATGCTGGGTCCTGTTTACATATCCAGTCCACTAGCCTATGTCTTTTTATTGGGGAATTGAGTCCATTGATGTTAAGAGATATTAAGGAATAGTGATTGTTGCTTCCTGTTATTTTTGTTATTAGAGTTGGAAGTATCTTTGTGTGACTATCTTCTTTTGGATGTGTTGGAAGAGATTACTTTCTTGCTCTTTCTAGGATATAATTTCCCTACTTGTATTGGAGCTTTCCTACTATTATCCTTTGTAATGCTGTGTTTGTGGAAAGATATTGTGTAAATTTGTTTTTGTCATGGAATATCTTGGTTTCTCCATCTATGGTAATTGAGAGTTTTGCTGGGTATAGTAGCCTGGGCTGGCATTTGTGTTCCCTTAGGGTCTTTATGACATCTGTCCAGGATCTTCTGGCTTTTATAGTCTCTTGTGAGTAGTCTGTTGTAAGTCTGATAGGTCTGCCTTTATATATTACTTGCCCATTTTTCCTTACTGTATTTAATATTCTTTGTTTGTTTTGTGCATTTGGTGTTTTGATTATTATGTGATGGGAAGTATTTCTTTTCTGGTCTAGTCTATTTGGCATTCTGTAGGCTTCTTGTATGTTTAAGGGCATCTTGGTCTTTAGGTTAGGGAAGTTTTCTTCTATAATTTTGTTGAAGATATATATTTACTGGTCTTTTAAGTTCGAAATCTTCACTCTCATTTATACCTATTCTCCTTAGGTTTGATCTTCTCATTGTGTCCTGGATTTCCTGGATGTTTTGGGTTAATAACTATTTGCACTTTGCATTTTCTTTTTTAGTTGTGTCAATATTTTCTTTTTTTTTCATAGTATTGCCAATGATTGCTACAATTTTGACATTTAGGCTAGTTTTCTTTTTTTTTTACGTTTTAAATGTAGCTAACGTACTATTAAATTAGAAGTAAATATAGCTAATGTTCATTTCCCCTTCAATATGGAAGAGCAGGCACAATCAATAAGCACTTCCTTTGTGTCTCCTTGCAAGCTGGATTCAAAGGAACAGTGTCACAGGGCAGCACCTCCTTCCTCCCACCACTGTGCAGTTGCTAGGAGATGGATGTTCCAGTGCCTTCTACATCAGTTAATCAGGGACTGCTCTCTGTCGACAAAGAACCAGCATTAACCTAAATACATCCAGGGACATGAGAACCTGTGTCTCTGAGTCAGCTCATTCACTCAGGCTATCAACCTTTACTTTCTTTTTTTTTAATTTTTTTTATTGGATGTTTTATTTACATTTCATATGTTGTCCCCTTACTCCATCCCCCACTCACCTAGGAACCCCCAATCCCCTCACCCCTCCTCCTTCTTCTCTGTGGATGAAACCTCTATCTACCACCCCATTCCCACCTCCCCCCCACCCAAAATTCCCACCCCCTGGGGCGTCCAGCCTTCATGAGGTCAAGGTTCTCTTCTTCCACCTATGCCCAGCAGGGCCCTCCACTCTTATGTACGGGAAGGGGTTGACACCGGAGCATTGGTGTTCAGGGGGAGTACAGATATCTTTCAGAACAGGGTATTGCCTGGGTGAAGGTTCAGGGGACAGGTCACTATGACTCTGCCTATGATTCACTTGTCCTTATCTAAGTTGGTACTATCTGCCAAGGCTACCTATTTACAAAGTCTATGACTACTCAGTCTGATAAATTTCCACAAAAGCTGCTTGTTTACAATAGCTTATAGCCATCTGTTTCAGTGTTTTTCCACAGAGACCCAAGACTTTGTGTTAGCATGCATGTATGATAGGCCTGTTGCTGATTTTAGGCCTATGGCTGATTTTAGGCCTTCAGTGTATAGATAACTCAGAGTTGTTCTTAAGTAGCAGGATCAGCACATAAGTTGCCTATCTTGTTGATCTTGTCAATCTCCTTATCTTTGTCTGTAGCCAAAATATTTAGGGGCTTTTACCTGGCCAAGTATTATATTAAATAATTTGGACGGAAGATATAGCTTTTCTGTTCTTGTTGGAACAAATGTAAAAATCTCCTCCACCTAATGTATCTCCTTTTCACATTTTAGAATTAGTGAGACAAATTGTTATTTGTCTCATTAACTTTTTAAAAATTTAAAGACAACAAATCATATTTTAAACCATCGGTGGGAGCTGTCATATCACCCTTCTATTCTATGATCCTTTCCTTCAAACACCTGTTATGTTTTTTCATGGTGGCTTGACCTGTAATACTGTGAGCTATATTTGGAATAGGCTTCATCCCACAATGCCCATGAATTTTAATAAACATTATGTCTGAGCATCATCCATTTTGGTCTGTAAAGTCATCTCTAAATAGCCATTGTCTTAATAAATGTGCAGTCACAGATCATCCCCCTCAGAACTCAATGCAGAAGCCCTTTTGAACTCCAAACATGTATTAATTGTATGATATATCAACATGTGTACATACATCAATTCTCTAAACTTTATAAAATGAATCACACAATCCATTATATGGCATTGCTTTAAGTTAGCAACAATAAACAGAATCTGTATTTTTAATTCAATATATTATATCACTATGGGCTGCCATTCTAATTTCTCAAGCCCATGTGGACCTTTTGGTGTAGAGCTATGTTTTTTTGATATCATTATAAGTTCCAGATTGGATTTCTTTGAGGGTTTCCTATTTTGATTTAAAGAGTGTTTCCACATCAGTTTTATGGCCTGTAATCTAGTATTTAATTTCTTAGCCTTTTCTTTCTCCAAGTCTGTCTTATTCTGATTTCTCTCAAAGAGGACATATAGAACTGTAATCATTGAGGAAACCAGCCATTTGTATGCTGACAAATGAAGTAAGGTCATATTGAATCCAGATTCAGTGTGTCATTGTGCTTCCTTCCATCCAAAATATAGAAAACATTTTTAGTCTTGAATTTTAAAACTTTTCCATAAAGACTTTGCTTTCTTTTCTTTTGTTTTTTCTTATAAAAGAAAAAAATTAATTAGGGCTGGCTTACAATTTCAGAGTTTAGTTTCATTATCATCATGGCAGGAAGCATGGCAGCCTACAGGCATATATGGTGTTGGAGTCAGAGCTGAGAGTTCTACATCTTGATCCAAAGGCAGTCAGAAGGAGACTATCCTCTTTAAGTAGCCAGGAGCTTAATGGAATTTCATACTGGGTAGAGCTAAAGCATAGGAGACCTCAAGGCCCATCCCCTCATTGACACACTCCCTCAAACAAGCCCATAGTTACAGGGCATACATTTGAATAGTGCATTCCCTGTGAGGCAAGCATTCAAACACACAAGTCTGTTGGGGCCTAATCTATTCAAACCACCACACTCATGGTCCTTCATCAAGCAAACTTAAGTAAGACAGACAACTAGCTGGTAAACCTTCAAAAGCCCTAAATGTTGACTTTCAACATCTACAGTCTATCACTCTGTAGGAACCTATTCCCAGTGACATTTTGGTTTAACTACCTCTTAAGAGTTGCTAAATTTTACTGCATGATGTAGACACATAAAGACTGTATATGTCTCATTTCCTTATCCAAATTCACTTAAAATGTGACTTGTGGTAGATAATTCCTAGTACAATAAGGTTTCCCCAAAAGAATGATTCTGTTTTCTGTCTTCTCATGATGGTTTGTTCCCATTGTGCTGCTGCTGCATATGATGGTTTTGTCTCCACTGTCTCCCCTCAAAGAACATGGGCTCTTTCACAATGCAGTCCATTCTAGATTATACCCTAGGCCCCACAAAAACATAATATAAATAATTAATAAGTGCCTTGAAAAATTGCTACCATTGATTAAGGAGGATAAAGGGCTATCAAATGAGACTTCTAATATTGTCTGTCTGTTTTTCTGGAATATGATGAGAACATAAAAATTCCTGTAGTAGCCTGCAAAGATGATTACCACAGAGTTATTACAATCATGGGTCCAAGAGGAAGCTAAAAGCCAATTTGTTCCAGGTCATATTCACATTGCACTTCTTTTTTATTTTTCTTTTAAAAATCTTTCATTAGATTTTTCTTTATTTACATTTCAAATGTTATCCCCTTTTCTGGTTTCCCATAAAAAACCCTATCCCATCCCCCTGCTTCTATGAGGGCATTCCCCCACCCAACCACACACCCCTGCTTCCCGATCCTGGCATTCCTCTACACTGGGGAATCTAACCTTCAGAAGACGAAGGGCTTCTCCTCCCATTGAAGTCCTACAAGGTTATCCTTTGCTACATATGCAGATCGATCCTTTGAATATGGGATGTATACCTAGGTGGTGCAGTCTCTGGATGAACTTTCCTTACACACTTTGTCTCTGTATCTCCTCCCATTGGTATTTTGTATCCACACTTTGGTCTTGCTTCTTCTTGAGCTTCATGTGGTCTGTGAATTGTATCTTGGAAATTCCGAGCTTTTGGACTAATATCCCCTTATCAGTGAGGGCACAACATCTGTGTTCTCTGTTTATTGGATTACCTCACTCAGGATGATATTTCCTGATTCCATCCATTCACCTTTGAATGTCATGAAGTCATTGTTTATAACCGCTGCTTCGTACTACTTTGTAAATGTACTAAATTTTCTGTATCCATTCCTTTATTGAAAGACATCTGGGTTCTTTCCAGCTTCTGGCCTCTATAAATAAGACCTCTATGAACATAGTGGAGGGTATGTCCATGTTATATGTTGAAGCATATTTTGGGTTTATGCCCAGAAGTTGTATAGCTGTGTCCTCAGGTAACACTATGTCCAATTTTCTGAGGAACTACCAGACTGATTTCTAAGTGATTGTACTAGCTTGCAATCCCACCAACAGTAGAAGAGTTTACCTCTTTATCCACATTCTCACCAGCATCTGCTGTCACCTGAATTTTTGACCTTAGCCATTCTGACTGATGTGAGGTAGAATCTCAGGGTTGTTTTGATTTGTTTTTCCCTGATGGCTAAGGATGTTGAACATTTCTTTAGGCACTTCTCAGACATTCAGTATTCCTCAGTTGAGAAATATATATATATTTACTAGTCTTTTTTTCTAAAGAGAAAGAAGGCATAGAAATGGATGGTTGGGAAGATAAGAAGGATGTAAGAGGAACTGAAGAAGAGAATCCATGATCAGAAAATAGTGTACAAAAATTTTATTTTCACTCAAAAGGAATCAACATTAACTTCATATTCATGGAATATTTATGCATAACACATAAATATATGTTGATATAATATATATGAATATATAGCATATGTATAACCAAGTATTGTTTTGAAGACTTTAATTTTTTAAGGGTTTTTTATTGTATGTACAAAACATGTAAATGTTTACCTTCCAAATCCCTATGCTCTCCCATTACACATTGTGAGAAGCCCATGTTTAACTGAAGAAATATTCAGATTTGTCTGACCCCTGTCTCCATATGTCTAATCTAATTGAACAGCAGTAAATGACATGAAAGCACAGTCTGAGCTCACTGCAACTGTCACAAAGTGAAGTATAAAGTTTAGCAAAATTAAGAGTACATGACAATTTGCTAGACACTGATGGGGATTGTTGCTCATCTGGTATATTCTTCAGTTTGAGATTGGGGACTATTATTGTTAATTAATTAATTAATTATTTCATTTTACATCCCTATTCCAGACCCATATTCTCCCAGAGTCCACCTACATAGTTTCTTCCCCCATATCCCAATCCCTTTCTCCTCTGAGAAAGGGGAGGTCCCTACCACATTCTGGGAACCAATCCACTATGGCACATCAAGTCACTGCAGGTCTAGGTATAACCTCTCCCCTGAGGCCAGACATGGCAGCCCAGTTAGGGGAACAGGATCTACAGTCAGGCAACTATGTCAGGGAGAGTTTTTGTTTCATTTGGGAGACTCATGAATACTAAGCTACACATCTGCTACATATATGTGGGGGAAGGTTTGGAAGGTGCTAGGTCTAGCACATGAATGCTTTTTGGTTGGCTGTTATGCCTCTGGGAGCCTCACAAGGGACCAGGTTAGTTGGCTCTTGGTCTTCTTATGGGGTCCCAATCCCCTCTGGGTCCTCTATCCTTTCTCTAACTTTTTCACAAGACTCCTTGAACTCTGTCTAATGTTTGGCTGTTGGTCTCTAAATCTGTTTTGGTCAGCTCCTGGGTGGAGCCTGTCAGAGGAGAGTTATACTAGGCTCCCCTCCACCGTTTATTATTTTCCCCATCTTCCTGCTGGTTTCTCCAGAATGACCACCAGCAGAGAGGTCTGACCTTTCCATGCTGTGCTCCATTTTCAGGTCCACACAGCCACCTACAATGATGGAGGCCTGCAGCCATCAAGGATACCAGGTGAGACTTGTAACCCTAATTCCCTGCCTGTTGGCCCCTCCAGGAATATCCAGAAGCAAGTTCCCCCATCTCCTCTACACTTCATGTCCTAGGCTACAGTTCTGCCTGCTTTCCCTGGAGGCCTGCTGCTACTCAGGACACCAGGTAAGATCCCCATCCCCAATTCCTGATTGCTGTGTCCTGCAGCAAGCCAAGCAGCTGTGAAGTATGCCGTGCCCTCTGTACTCCATCTCTGTCTACACCTCTACCAGCAATCCCGGAGGGCTGCAGCCATTAGGGACTACCAGCTTTGCCTGCATCTCAAGAGGCTGCCACCTGAAGCATCCAGAGACCTGAAGCCATCAGTTACTACCAGTTCTGCCTGAATCTGTGGAATTCCGCTGCCACTCAGGACAAACAGCTATACTTGCAATCTCAAGTGGTTTTCTGTCATCAAGAGACTCTCAGCTTTACCTGTATCCCTGGAGGCCTGTTGCACTCAGGGACTACCAGGCCTGCCAACACCAGAGGTTGGGGGCTTTTTAAAAAATTGGTTATTGTGTTTATTTACATTTCAAATGTTATCCCTCTTCCAGGTTTCCCCTCTGCAAACCCCTATCCAATACCCCCTAACCTTACTTCTATGAGGTTGCTTTCCCACCCATCCGCTCCTGCCTCACTGTTCTAGCATTCCCCTAAGATGAGCCGTTTTAGGATCAAGGGACCCCCCCTTCCATTGATACCAGATAAGGACATCCTCTGCTACATATGCAGCTAGAGCCATGGGTCCCTCCATGTGTACTCTTTGGTTGGTGGTTTAGTTCTTGGGGGCTCTGAAGGGCCTGATTGTTTGATATTGTGGTTCTGCCTGCCTAAGAGATTGCAAACCCCTTCAACTTCTTCAGTCCTTCCCCTAACTCCTCCATTGGTGTCGATTGGGAGCTTTCTTAATCTACAAATCATCTCTGTATTATGTTGGTATGTTAGTGGTTTATCAGTGAGATCTGAACATGCTTATCACAAATCATTTAATGTTTTATACCTGAAAAGTTTTAAAATTATATATTATTAAATATATAAAACAGAATCAAAACAGAAGAAAATGCATATTGATTAAATGCATACTTAATTTCAATAATATTCTGGCTTAATGTTAGCACATTAATATCAGATGAACAATTTACTTTGGATATCAAATACCATGAGCTGTGTTGTAACCAGTTGGCTAAAGATGTACATTTCAAAAGCTTGTCTTTGTGCATAGACTAGACTGACCTAGAACTTGTCATGTACCACAGGCTGGCCATAATCTCATGGTTCTCCTGCTTCTGTGTTCCTATTTCTGGGATACAGATGTGAATCTCACTCTGTCATGGTATTTCATTTAATATTCTGTTTCTTGTACTTTACACATAATACTAGATTTAAAATTCAACTTACATATACTCTCATAATTCACTAACCTGAATTCAGGTGGTTGTTTCATGTTTGTTATTGCTATTGATCTTCCTTCACACTCAAACATTTTTTTTCCCTTTGAATGTGAACAATCTCTGATATTGTGGACTACTGGTCTCTGTAAAACTACTACTTGATTTCAGGTGGCTGTGCCCCCTACTGGAGAATTTTTGAAGAGTGAGCAAGACCGTATTTAGCAAGTTTTAATTCTGTCAATCACTAGACTTTTCTAGAATATGGTTTTGGATAATAAACCACTTTGGTATTGCTGGTGTCTAGGCATGATGAGGTGAAGAAACCTGGTTTGGTTTATTCTCCACCATTTCTCCAAAGTTAGAACCCTCATTAAGTTCCCTGAAGTTGTATGAAACATGATCGTTAGTTTCTGTTGGGTTTGCCTTTACTTTGAGATTAAAGCTTCTCTGATCCTAGGACTAGGTTCATGTCCGCCAGAATTTCCACAGAGCTAATTCGGACTTCTTCTTGCATCTCTGTCCCATGTATATCTTGGAAGTTTGGGCCCAATGTCTGAGGCTACTATTCATGTTCTCATTATAAGAGTGGATATGGAGATGGGAGACAATGAACACATTGTCTTCAATTTTTTTGACTTCCCTCCTTCCCTTTCTCCACCATTACTATCTTTTATAGGACATTTTTCTTATTCTGTTTCTTTCTTGTGTTCTTGTGATTTTTCTCAGCATATCTTACCATGTTTTCTAGAATGGTTAATCTGAGACAGCTCTCCTAAAGTTTCTACAAAAGTCACCTGATTTAAATTTGTCTTGAATTTTAACTCAAACCTAATAGATCCCATAGTAGATTTCTGTTGGAGATAAGGAAGCCAATCACTTTCAGCGTTTACTTGTGCTCTCTTTGATGATATTTTTGCCTGCTGATTGACATCAGCTACTCTCCTGCACTGCCCAGGCATTTGTTTTTTATTTTCTGTCTGCTTTGCATGGGTTCCTCGAGCCCAGCCCAGCTGCTCAGGGTTTATAAACCAGACCTTTGCATTGTGACTGAACTGCATCAGGCAGGCAGGGGGAGCAAGATGGCATCACTGACCCAGGTTCTCGTGTTCCTGCTGTTATGTGTATCTGGTGAGAAGTTTAAAGTATTATAATATGTTCATAGTCACATCTTTGTATATAAAAAATTTATAATATGTGCCAGTGTAGAATATTCCTTACATAATAATGCTCTGACAATATGACATTGTAAGGTCATTTAATTGACAAATTTCAACTATTATTCTTTTTTTAAATACTCATTTTTATTTTTTGCAATTTTTTAACACAAACTATAAAACAGTACACAGTTCTTATGTAGATTTCCCATTTTGAACACAGTTACAAGGAAAATCAGTATTTAGGTATCAAGGGAGAATCCTTTAATCTGAGAACTACAGATTTATAACCAATCTCTTTTTTTATTCTAATCTATGCTTCTGCATGTATGCATTTTCACCATCTACTCATTATTGCAGGTACCTGTGGGGAAATTGTGATGACCCAGTCTTCATCATCCCTGGCTGTGTCTGCAGGAGAGAAGGCCACTATTAGCTGCAAGACCAGTCAGAGTCTTTTATGGATTGGAAACCAAAGGAGCTGTTTGGTCTGGCACCAGTGGAAACCAGGGCAAACTCCTAAACCACTGATCACCTGGGCATCCACTAGGCAACCTGGGGTCCCTGATCGCTTCATAGGCAGTGGATCTGGGACAGATTTCACTCTCACTATCAGCAATGTGCAAGCTGAAGACGTGGGAGTTTATTTCTGTCAACAGCATTTAGAGACTCCTCCCACAGTGCTTCAGCCTCCTACACAAACCTTCTTGAGTCTCACCAGCTGTCTGCATCACCCAGCCCTGGCCTGCACACTCCTCCTTCTGCCTGAGAGCTGGTGTGCCTGAAAAACAGAGGAAAAATTTGCAGAGCCCAGCAACAATGTAATGTGTCCAGTGTCTCTTAGATCTTTTGGTATGAAAAGTCTATGCACCAAAATGGAGAAAAGAACTCAGTGTTATCTTTGTAGTCCTTCTGTAACAATTTAGTACAAACTCTGTTGCTTGAAGGTGAGGGGTTTATCCTTTTTTAGTTCTATAAATCTGGTATCAATCCTAAGTCTCCATTGTCTGAGGTAGTGATGTTGGCAAATTGCATTTTGGCTTGTTGACTCCAGGCAAGGAAAATTTTCTTGCTTTTTCTAGCTTCTAGGGAGTTTTCTTCCTTAGTTGTGTATGTATTTTCTCTGATTTTTTTCTTTTCACAAACTCTTTTAATTTTTATTCCATGTATTTGTTTAATCTTTATGTGGATGTGTGCACCTCTCTCTCTCCGCCTGCCTCTCTCTCTCTCTCTCTCTCTCTCTCTCTCTCTCTCTCTCTCTCTCTCTCTCTCTCTCTCTCTGTAGGTGAATATGTACAATGCTGTGATTTGAAGGTCTGGAAACAACTTGGACTTGACTCTTTTTGCCATGTGGATTCTTGTGATAATCAGTTGAAATCAAGCTTGGTGGCAAGTGTCTTTGCAACCTGAGCCATCTTGCTGCCCCTTAAGAGTTTTTATTGATGTGCATTCAATATACACATGTTTCATTATGTGATATCTTTCAAGTATATCATGTATTTTGACCTTATCTACTAAACATACTTATTTCCATTTTCCTTTTCTGTTATTATTTTTCTTTCTAGTCTCTCTTCTAATTCTCTCTCTCTATTTCTCTCATTCTCTGTCCCTCTCTCTTCTCCATTTAAGTCTCTATCTCATGTACATATACTCATACATATATGTGCACACATACATGCACATACAAATGTATACACAAAAAATATCAAACACATCCACACATCCACATGTATATGTATACACAGATGCACACACACACACACACACACACACACACACACACACACAAACTGAACATTTAACACATATAGGATCCACAAAGGAAAGAACGTATGTTTTGTGCTGTCCTTGTTTCTGAGGCCACATATCCCTCTGAAGTATTTTTATCTGTTTTCTTTTTTATTGGATATTTTACTGACTTACATTTCAAAAGTTGTCATCTTTACCTGTTTCCCCTCCAGAAACCCCTATCCTATCCTACCTCCTCCTGCTTCTATGAGGGTGCTCTCCCACCCATCCAACCACTCCTACCTCCAAGCCCTGGCATTTTCCTACACTAGGGTATCAAATCTTCCCAGCACTAAGGGCCTCTCCTCCCATTGATGTCTGACAAGGCTATCCTTTGCTACATTTGCAGCTGGAGATATGGATCTGTCCATGAGTACTCTGTTGTTTATGTTTTAGTCACTGGGAGCTCTGGGGGTCTGGTTGGTTTATACTGTTGTTCTTCCAATGGGTCACAAGCCCCTTCATCTTCTTCATTTCTTTCTCTAACTTCTCCATTGGGGACCCCATGCTCAGTCCAATGGTTGGCTGTAAGCCTCTCCTTTTGTCAGACTCTGGCAGAGCCTCTCGGGAGACAGCTATATCAGGCTTCTGCCAGTAAGTGCTTCTTGGCATCTGCAATAGTGTCTGGATTTGGTGTCTGTATATGGGATGGATCCCCAGGTGGGGCAGTCTGTGGATGGCCTTTCCTTCAGTCTCTGCTCCACACTTTGTCTCCATATTTCTTCCCTTCAGTATATTGTTCTCCCTTGTAAGAAGGATCAAAGTATACACACTTTGATCTTCTTTCCTCTTGAGCTTCATGTTGTCAGTGAATTGTATCTTAGGTATTCCAAGTTTTTGGGCTAATATCTACTTATCAGTGAGTACACACCATATGTGTTCTTTTGTCATTGGGTTACCTCACTCAGGATGATATTTTCTTTTTCTTTTTTTTTAAAGTGAAAAATCAATTAAAATTTCTGTCACAGAGAGTTTCATGGTACCTGACAGAAAATAATTCATACTAGTAATACAAAAATGCTCCCAAGGAAAAGAATATAGAGAAGATGTAAAGTATAACAATGCATGACACAAAAGGGAAAAGTCCTGTGTCAAAAATGGGATGATCTACCCTAAAAACATAGCAAAGTGTGCAATACCTAAGGCCTATATGTTCCACCTTTGGAAAAACTGAATGCATTGTTTCTAACCCTCAAAATTTAAGGCTCACTCTTGTTTCCCACTATAAAATGCCACAGGATAACACTTAACAATAAATGTTTTAAAAGCAAATGACCTATATCATTAAATTCATGCTGTATCAAAAACATATCCATAAACACACACACTAGGATGATAGTTCTAATTTCATCCATTTGCTTAAGAATTTCATGAAGTCATTGTTTTTAGTGGCTGAGTAGTGCTCCATTCTTTAAATATACCACATTTTCTGTATCCATTCCTCTGCTGAAAGACATCTGAGTTCTATCCAGCTTCTGGCTATTGTAAATAAAGCTGCTATGAACATAGTAGAGAAAGTGTCCTTGTTATGTGTTGGAGAATCTTTTGAGTTTCTATCTGTTTTCAGACGGTGTAGACTGAGATATTAGATACTCCCTGCCCTAAATATGACACAGTGGGACAACTCTTCTGCTTCCAGAGTATCTTGATGGCTCAGTATTGGATTTTGGAATTGTAAAGGGGTGACTGCTTGCTCACAATGATCTCTGTTCCCTACATATGTCTTTCTTGATCTGAACTCTGAAGGACATTTGTAGATTTTACTTGAATGCTACTCAGTGGTGTAAATCCACTTTTTAACCAAGAGGAAGTCATATCTTTTCATTATTGCAAAAAATCCAATAATTTCTCTTTTTGCTCAAAATCACAAAGTGAAATGCACTGTTTCTTGAAAACCTTGATATTGCGGAGTCTTCAAAGTATTCATAAAATTCTCATGTTTTTACAGTAGAACATCTATAGAGTACTTCTTTTTATCTTGCTGTATTTAAAATTTGTTTATTTTTATATTTTTATGAGATTGAGAGACGGAGAGAAAGAGAGGGAGAGGAGAGAGACAGAGAAAAATAGGGGAGAGAGAGGGGAAAGAAAAAGAGGGTTAAAGACTATAAAATTGGGACAAACCATACATACCTTTCTGGGTCTGGGTCATGTCACTCAGGATGATATTCTGTAGTTCCACACATTTGCCTTCAACTTTCATGATATCTTTGTTTTTAGTAGCTGAATAGTATTCTAATTTGAGGATATACCACATTTTTCTTTATCCATTCTTCAGCTGAGGGACATCTAGTTTGCTTCCAGTATCTGGCTATTAAAGCCACTATGGCCCTCACCTTGTCCTTTGGGCTGGGGCAGACACCTAGCTGGTCTTCTCCTGTGGAGACACCATATCCTGAACCATCCTGCACTGAGAGCAGCAAAATTACAGGATCCCAGAGGCAGCCTGAATCCCAGGAGTTCTTCCAACAAGGAGCTTAGGGTCACAGGATAACAGAGATATTTGGACTCTGAGGAGTTCTGACACAAGCAAGATAACTGGAAAGACAAACTCCAGTCAAACACAGTGAGTACTGGTAACATTAGAGTTAACCAGATGGTGAAAGGCAAGTACAAGAACATAAACAAGAGAAACCAAAGTTACTTGTTATCATCAGAACCCAGTTCTCCCAACATAGCAAGCCCTGAACACCCCATCACACAGGAAAAGCAGGATTCATAATTAAAATTACTTCTCATGATGATGATTGAGGACTTTAAGAAGGTCATAAATAATTCCATTAAAGAAGTACAGGAGAACACAGGTAAACGGATAGAAGCCTCTAAAAAGGAAACACAAAAATCTCTTAAGGAATTGCAAGAAAACACAACCAAACAGGTGAAGGAATTAAACAAAACCATTCAGGATCTAAAAATGGAAATAGAAAGAATAAAGAAATCTCAAAGAGAGATAGAAAAATTAGGAAAGAGATCAGGAGTCATAGATGCAAGCATTACCAACAGAATATAAGAGATAGAAGAGAGACTCGCATGTGCGGAAGATACCATGGAAAACATTGACACAACTGTCAAAGAAAATGCAAAATGCATTAAGCTCCTAACCTAAAACATCCAGGAAATCCAGAACAAAATGAGAAGACCAAACTTTAGTGACAAAGACAGACACTACCTCAGAGTAAAAGGATGGAAAACAATTTTCCAAGCAAATGGTCCCAAGAAACAAGCTGGAGTCCTCATTCTAACATCAAATAAAATCGACTTTCAACCAAAAGTAATCAAAAAAGATAAGGAAGGAGACTTCATACTCATCAAAGGAAAAAATCTACCAAGATGAACTCTCAATTCTGAACATCTATGGTCCAAATGCAAGGGCACCCACATACATAAAAGAAACTTTACTAAAACTCAAAGCATACATTGCACCTCACACAATAATAGTGAGGATTTCAACCCCCCCACTCTCAGCAATGGACAGATCATTGAAACAGAAACTAAACAGAGACATAGTGAAATTAACAGAAGTTATGAACCTGATGGATTCAAGAAATATCTGTAGATCATTTCATCCTAAAACAAAAGAATATACCTTTTTCTCAGCACCTCATGATACCTTCTCCAAAATAGATCACATAATTGGTCACAAAACAGGCCTCTACAGATACAAAAAGACTGAAATAATACCTTGCATTCTATCCGATCACCACGAACTAAGGCTGGTCTTTAATAATGACATGGACAATGGAAAACCCACATGCATATGGACACTGAAGAATGCTTTACTTAATGATGAGTTGGTCAAGGAAGAAATAAAGAAAGAAATTATAGACTCTTTAGAATTCAATGAAAATTAGGACACATCATACCAAAACTTGTGGGACTCCATGAAAGCAGTGCTAAGAGGAAAACTCATAGCTAAAAGTGCCTACAAAAAGAAACTGGAGAGAATATACGTTAACAACTTGACAGCACATCTGAAATCTCTAGAACAAAAATAAGCCAATACACCCAAGAGGAGTAGACAGCAGAAAATAATCAAACTTAGTGCTGAAATCAACCAAGTAGAAACAGAAAGAACTATACAAAATATCAACAAACCCTGGAGCTGGTTTATTGAGAAAAATCAACAAGATAGATAAACCCTTAGCTAGACAAACCAGAGGACATAGAGATAGTATCCAAATTAATAAAATCAGAACTGAAAAGGGAGATATAAATACAAAAACTGAGGAAATTAAAAAAATCATGAGATCCTACTATAAAGGCCTATACTCAAAAAACTGGAAAATCTGGATTAAATGATAATTTTCTAGACAAATTCCAAGTACCAAATTTAAATTATGAGCAGATAAACCATCTAAACAGTCCTATAACCACTAAGGAAATAGCAGCAGTCATTAAAAGGCTCCCCCCCCCAAAAAAAAGGGCCAGGACCAGATGATTTTAGTGCAAAATTCTATCAGACCTTTCAGGATGACCTAATACCAATTCTGTACAAACTTTTCCAAAAAATAGAGACAGGAGGAACACTACCCATTTCATTCAATGAAGCTAAAATCACGCTCATATCCAAACCTCACAAAGAACCAACAAAGAAAGAGAACTTCATACCAATCACCCTTATGAAAATCAATGCAAAAGTACTCAATAAAATTATAGCAAACCGAATCCAAGAACACATCGAAACAATCATCCATCATGATAAAGTAGGCTTTAACCCAGAAATGCAGGGATGGTTCAATATTTGGAAATCCATCAATGTAATCCACTGTATAAACAAATTAAAAGAAAAAACCCACATGATCATATCCATAGATGCTGAGAAAGCATTTGACAAAATTCAAAACTCCTTCATGTTAAAAGTCTTGAAAATATCAGAAATCCAAGGCCCATACCTAAACATAGTAAAAGCAATATACAGTAAATCAATAGCCAATATCAAACTAAATGGAAAGAAACTTGAAGCAATCCCACTAAGATCAGGGACTAGACAATACTGTCCACATTCTCTCTCTACCTACTCAATACAGTACTGGAAGTCCTAGCCAGAGAATTAGATAACAAAACGAAATCAAAGGTATACAAATTAGAAAGGAAAGAGTCAAAATATCACTATTTGCAGATGATATGATAGTATACTTAAGTGACCCCAAAACTTCTAACACATAACTCCTTACCCTGATAAACAACTTCAGTTCGTTATAAAATCAACTTGAACAAATCAGTAGCCTCCCTCTACTTAAAGGATAAGGAGGTTGAAAATTATGGAAAAAACACCCTTCACAGTAGTCACAAATAAAATACCTTTGTGTGAATCTAACCAAGCAAGTGAAAGATCTGTATGACAAGAACTTCAAGTCTCTGAAGAAAGAAATCCAAAAAGATCTCAGAAGATGGAAAGATCTCCCATGTTCATGGATTGGCAGGATTAATATAGTAAACATGGCCATCTTGCTGAACGCAATCTACAGATTCAATGCAATCCCCATTAAAATCCCAACTCAATTCTTCATAGAGTTAGAAAGATAAATTCTCAAGTTCATTTGGAATAACAAAAAACCCAGGATAGCAAAAACTATTCTCAACAATAAAAGAACTTCTGGAGGAATCACCATCCCTGAACTCGAGCTGTACTAAAGAGCAATAGTGATATAAACTGCATGGCATTAGTACAGAGACAGGCAGGAAGATCAATGGAATAGAATTGAAGACCCAGAAATGAACCCACACACCTATGGTCACTTGATCTTTGACAAAGGAGTTAAAACTGTCCAGTGGAAAAAGGACAGCATTTTCAACAAATGGTGATGGTTCAACTGGAGGACAACATGTAGAAGAATGAAAATTGATCCATTCTTTTCCCCTTGTACAAAGGTCAAATCCAAGTGGATAAAGGACCTTCACATAAAACCAGATACACTGAAACTAATAGAAGAGAAAGTGGTGATGAACCTCTGACACTTGGGCACAGGGGAAAAGTTAATGAACAGATCACCAATGGCTTATGCTCTAAGATCAAGAACTGACAAATGGGATTTCATAAAATTGCAAAGTTTCTGTAAGGCAAAGGACACTGTCAGTAGCAACCAACAGATTGGGAAAAGATCTTTAACAATCCTTCATCTGATAGAGGGCTAATATCCAATATATACAAAGAACTCAAGAAATTAGACTCAAGACAACCAAATAACCCTATGAAAATGGGGCATAGAGCTAAATAAAGAATTTTCAATTGAGGAAACTCAAATGGCCAAGAAGCACCTAAAGAAATTTTCAGTCTCCTTAGTCATAAGGGAAATGCAAATCAATACAACCCTGAGATTCCACCTCACACCAGTCAGAATTGCTAAGATAAAAAACTCAGGTAGTAGTAGATGCTGGCGAGGGTGTGGAGAAAAAGGAACACTCCTCCATTGTTGGTGAGATTGCAAGATGGTGCAACCACTTTGGAAATCAGTCTAGTGGTTCCTCAGAAAATTGGACATAGCATTACCTGACGACCCAGCTATACCACTCCTGTGCATATACCCAGAAGATGCTCTAATATATATATATATATAACAAGGACATATGCTCCATTATGTTCATAGCAGCCTTATTTATAATAGCCAGAAGCTGGAAAGAACCTAGATGTCCATCAACAGATGAATGGACACAAAATATGTGGTACATTTACTCAATGGATTATTACTCAGCTATTAACAACAATGAATTCAAGAAAGTCTTATGTAAATATAACTAGAAAATATCATCCTGAGTGAGGTAACCCAATCACAAAATAACACACATGGTATTCACTCACTGATTATTGGATGTTAGCCCAGAACCTTGAAATACCCAAGTTTCAACTCACAGACCACATAAAGCTCATGAAGAAGGAAGACCAAGTGTGGGTGCTTGGGTACTTCTTAGAAGGAGTAAAATAAAATACTCAAGGGAGCAAATATGGAGACAGAGTGTGGGATAGAAACTGAAGAAAGGGCTGTCTGGAGACCATTCCACCTGGGTATCCATCCGAAGTACAGTCACCAAAGGTGGACACTGATGTGGGTATCAGGAAGTGCATGGTGACAGGAGCCTGATATAGCTGTGTCCTTAGAGGTCTGCTAGAGTTTTACATATTCAGAGGCAGATGCTCACAGCTAACCATTGAACTGATCAAGGGGTTTCCAATGGAGGAGTTAGAGTGAAGTTTGAAAGAGCTGAAAGGGTTTGTGGCCTCATGGGGAGAGCAACAATACCAACCAACCAGAGCTCCCCAGAGTCTAAACCACCATCCTGTGAGCACTTAGGTGGGGACCCTTGTCTCTAGCTGTATATGTAAGGGAGCATGGCCCTGTCGAGCATAGGTGGGAGAGGAGATCCTTGGTCCCATGAAGGCCGGATGCTGTGTTTGGGGTATTTGAAAGTGTGGAGGTAGGAATTGGCTGGTAGGTTGGGGCACATCCTTATAGAATAAGGAGGAGGGGCGATGGGATAGGGAGTTCCTGGGTGTGGGGGGAATGGGGTAAGGGAATAACATCTGAAATCTAAAATATTCAATGAAAAAAGCCACTATGAGCATAGTTTAGTACATATTCTTTTGGTATGGTGACACGGCTTTTGGGTATATGGCCAGGAGTGTTATAACTGGGTCCTGGGGTAGATCTATTCCCCATTTTCTATGAAACTGTCAAATTGATTTGGAAAGTGGTTTTACAAGTTCCTACTAGCAATGGAGGAGTATTCTCTTTTCTCCACATCCTTGTTAGCACGTGGTGTTGTTTTTTTAAGTTTCTGATCTTAGCCATTCTGATAATTGTAAGATAGAATCTCAGAGTCATTTTGATTTTCACTTTCCTGATGACTAAATATGATGGACATTTCTTTAAGTGCTTCTCTGTAATTTGAGATTCATCTATTGAAAATTCTCTTTAGATGTGTATGCCATTTTCAGTTGGGTTTTTTGATTTGTTGATGTCAATTTTTTGGTGATGTCCCAGAGTGGGTTGGTATAAGGGAGGGACTGGTAGGAGAGAAAGGAGGGGGAGCTGTGATCAGGATGTAAAGTATATAAAAATAAATTATTGAAAAATAATATAAAATAGATGTGTTGGGAGGTATGTAGAATCTGGTAGGAGTTGGGGAGAAGAGAAATAAGATTAAAATATATAATATAAAAGTTTTATAAATACATTGGGTAAATATTGGATGGTGCACTCACAAGATCCCTTATGATGTACTTGAACTGCTTTGTGAATGATTTTGCCAAACCCAACTACCACTGAAACAAGAGCATATTTTCCTCTGAGGATGAGCTTTATTGAGGTGATTTGCAAGTTCAATTGTTAGGCAAAGTCCCAGGATGTTCAAAGCATCTTCAAATCCGCTTGTATATGACCTTAAAAGGAGTTTCTAGTCCAGTTTTCAGGGATAAGGTCAGCTGCTCTCCTGCTGTGCATGCTGCTTCTCCTGGTGCAAGTGTATTTGCTCAGATGGAAGAGTGTCCTGGGACTTGGAGATCCAGAGACCACACAGCTCTGAGGAAAGAAGGTACTAGGCACCACTAGTGGAAGGGTATCCTGAGACATGGGAGCTCAGGAAACTTATGGCTCTGAGGTGGGACAGTGTCCCAAATGGAAGAGCTTCCTGAGACATGGGAGTTAAGGAACCAAATAGCTCTAAGAGGAAGCCTCTTCAACAGAGGTATTGTGGCTCCCAGGGTTGGGTTTCCCCAGTTGAGTTAAAGAGCTCAGGAGCCACAGCCATGCTCCTTCTTTCTTCTTCTCTTCATTTCTTCTTGACTTCTTCTGAAGAGAGAGTCACATCAGCAGAAAATCTCATGAAAGAGACTTATTGGAGGGTCTAGGGTGTGAAAGGATGAATCCAGTGATGGCTACCCTCTGCTCCTGGAAGTGGGCAGCAGGGAATTGGATAAATGACAGAGTTTATATAGGACATCTCAGGGGGCAGAGGTTTTCATGGCAAGATTTCCAGATTGAGGATTGGTGGGATTTTAAGTACTGAGCTTGGGAAACTCAGGGATTGATAACTTTTCCTGTTTAGGGAATGGTGGCTTTATTCACCCTCCTTTTCCTGCATCTGGCCCATGGGTTAGGCTGCTACTGGCATTTGATGAGGTGCCATCTTTGTGGGGTTGCTGACAGGGAAAAGGCTAGAGAGAAGGTATTGCCACTGTGGATAGTTCCTGCAATGGTGTTTCACCAAAGCTGTAGGCTGAGGCAGGAAAGAGGTCTGGCCATTGAGGACAGCTCCTTATGACAGCAGTATGCTGAGGAAGGAAAGGAATACCACCATGGATAGTTCTTGAGGGGTTGCTCCTGCTAAGGCAGGTGTACAGACTGCAGGCTGAGATGTCTTGGTGCTGCCATTTTGGCAGCTCCTGATGGGCATCTCACCACTGGATCCTGAAGGAGAGGCTGAAACAAAAAATTTTTATACTGATATGTATGCTTGTGTCCCTGAACATTTAGTAATTAATTTCCTTACTAAATGGTGATCTCTATTAAATTTCTCAAAGAATTTGTATTAGATTTATCAACTTTTTAAATAAATGGTACTACTAAATTTGAAGAAACATATTCTATTCATTTAAAATAAAAGAATCTTACACATTTAGGAATGTTGGTTATATGACTTTCAAATATAAATACTTTCAAGTATGAATACTTTAAAAACACCATATTTTATTTTTCACTATATATATAGTAAAATATCTATCTATCTCGATCTCTACCTATATCTAATTTATCTAGGATTGGATGTCTAAATGTTTGAGAAAATGTGTCACTACATAGTCTAAGATAAACTATGATGCACTTTAGAGGCCAGTGTGGGTTTGAACCTATGGAGTATGTGCCTTTTTCTTCTGAGTGACAAAATTCCAAGTAAATACCATCAGGCTCAGGTATTTTTTTGTCATTTTCAGATGCTCTCACTTTGTAAGTCAAGTAATTCCAGAAGTCTGAGTATTAACAGCCACAATTCCTGGAAGTTTAGTTACTATATGTCTTTCCATCCCCATCTTGGCCTTTTGTATCTTCTCAATAGGAGCTAGAGATCTCAATAAAATACTCCCTCACAACACTAGACTGAACTTTGATTTTCCAATTTTAGAATTTTCCAATTTCCAATCAGCATTTTCCAATTTTAGAAACAGCTCACTACACAAGAAAGTATGATAATTAGGTCTTTTATTATTTTCTTCATATTTTTCTTTTTTTATTGGATGTTTTATTTACATTTCATATGTTGTCACCTTACCCCATCCCCCGCCCACCCAGGAACCCCCTATCCCTTCACTCCTCCTCCTGCTTCTCTGCGGATGTACCCCTACTTACCCTCTCACTCCCACCTCCTCACCTTTCAATTCCCACCCCCTGGAGCGTCCAGCCTTCATGAGGTCAAGGATCTCTTCTCCCACCTATATCCAGTAGGGCCCTCCACTCTTACATATACAGCTGAAGCCATGGATCCCTCCCTAAGTGCTCCCAGGATGGTGGTTTAGACCCTGGGAGCTGTGGTTGGTTGGTATTCTTGCTCTCCTCATGGGGCCACAAACCCTTTCAGCTCCAATGGTCTTCACTCTAACTCCTCCATTGGGAACCCCATGATCAGTTCAATGGCTAGTTGTGAGCATCTGCTTCTGAATATGTCAGACTATTGCAGACCTCTAAGGAGACATCTATATCACGCTCTTATCAGCATGCACTTCCTGACTTCCACATCAGCATCTATCTTTGGTGACTGCACATGGGATGGATACTCAGGTGGAATGGTCTTCAGACGGCCCCTCCTTCAGTTTCTGTCCCTCACTTCGTCTCCATATTTGCTCCCTTGAGTATTTTGTTGCTCCTTTTAATAAAGACCAAATCATCTCACAGGCCATATGAAGCTCATGAAGAAGGAAGACCAAGTGGGGATGATAATTAGGTCTTAAAGCAGGGACAGATGGCTAACTGAGGTGCCCATTAACATATCAAAACAGATATGTTAAAACACTTCTCTGATAGACTTCCCAGTACCCACCCCATCCCACCCCTAACCCCCAGCCTCTTTCTGTTACCTGCCCCTCCTGGCTGGCATACCTCACCCCCTACCCTGAAGTCTGCATTCCATATATTGAGCTGATCTTGACTTCCCCCAGCTCCTCTGTCCTCTATATACTACAGCCATTACAGTTACTTGCTCCTTTTTACATCTGTCCTTTACAATAACTTCTGATTTGGCTCTCCAATCTCCCCTCCTCCTTCTCTTCACATTGCCTGGCACCTTCTGGCCATCCTGACTGAGGACTCTACCAGTTGTACCTGCCTCTAGCTATGCTCTTTCTTTTACTTATAATAAACTTTCTCCTACACCATACCCGGTAATAGTCATGTTCTTTTCCAGTTTACCTCTTTTTAAAATTTTTATTATTTTATTCATTCTGTGTCCCAATCACAGCAGCCTTCCTCCTCTTCCCAATCCCTCTGTTAAAAAAATATTCTCCTACATGTTACCCTCAGAGAATGAGATTCCCCCTTCCTTGGAAACTACCCTAAACAGGGGCATCTAGTCCCAGCAGGTATAGGCACATCCTCTCTCATTGAGGCCCAATCAGGTAATCTAAGTAGGTTCAGGGAGATCCACTGGCAAGGAGCAGAAACTGATTGAACCCCCACCTCACTTGTTAGGAGACCAACATTATCATTGGGTGTGGACAATTTTCAGGGACTAAGCTGTTCTTACACTCTTTACATAGTACATTTATATTTACATTAGAGAGTAAAGACTCAATAGAATAGGCCTTCAGGCTCCTTTAAGATACACATGATGCTTTAGTAAATTTTCTGCTGACACCAACTCCCTGTGGGTGAAACAGGAGCAGGTGCCCTTGGAGCAGCAGGGCACAGTCTGCTGAGCTGATTTGTGTATGGAGTCATTATATAACAGCCCAGGCTCCTGCAAGGACAGCTTTCAGGAGCCTAAGAAGCATCCTCTCTTCCAGCTCTCAGAGATGGAGTCAGACACACTGTTCCTATGGGTGCTGCTGCTCTGGGTTCCAGGTGAGGATGCAGAGAATTGTTGGGAGCAACCTCTGTGTCCATCATAAATTTCCATGCCTCTGGGCTCTCTTGAGCATTATAATTAGGGTATTTGTAAGTGGTTTTAAGTTTCCCAATTCCCCTTGATTTTCTGGTTTCCAAGACTTATGTCCATTATTTTAAAAGTTACAAATCTAAAGGTCCTCTGTTGATAAGGTTTTTATACATATATAGCAATAGCCTGTCCCACGTTTTTATTATTCCAGGTTTGGCTGTGGCATTGTGCTCACTCAGTCTCCAAATTTGACTTTCCTGTCACTTAGGATTTACTGTTTCATTTTTAAAAGTTTCAAATTTAAAAAGGATAATAAACAGAAATTTTATAATTTGAAAAATAATGAACAAATGCATTTATTGTCGGATGTGCATGCACATATTTCTCTGTGTCTCTGTGTCTCTGTCTCTGACTCTGTCTCTGTGTCTCTGTCTCTCTCTCTGTCTCTCTCTCTCTCTCTCTCTCTTTCTCTCTAGATCAAAGGACAACCTGCAGAAGTTAGTTCTTTCTTTACACTAGGTGGTATCTGGGAATCAAACTGTAACCTTTGCTTTTCCTGGTAAAGGGTGAGTAAAACTGTCAGCCTGAGGTACTATTTTTTTTTCCTTGACAGATTGTGTGTACATATATATGGAGGGGGTATAGGTGTATGTATGAGTGAGGGCCCAAAGCCATCAGAAGAGGGCAACAGATTTTACAGATCTGGAGTTACAGGAGTTTTTGATCTAGTTGAAATGGGTGCTGGGAACCAAACCAAGGTCCTCTATAACAGCAGGAAGCAAAGGTTTTCCTTTTAGGATCCTCTGTAGGGCTGGATTAGTAGAATGATATTTTTTGAATTTGTCTTTATCATGAAACATCTTAGTTTCTTCGTATATGGTGATTGAAAGGTTTGCTGACTATAGTAACCTGGGCTGGCATTTGTGTTCTCTTAGAGTGTGTGGGACATCTATCTGTCCAGGATCCTCTGGGTTTTAGAGCCTCTGTTGAGAAGTCTAGTGTAATTCTGACTGGTATTCTTTTATGTGTTACTTGACCTTGTTTCCTTACAGCTTTTTAATATTTTTCTTTGTTCTGTGCATTTAGTGTTTTGATTATTATGCGATAGGAGGATTTTCTTCTCTACTTGGTGTTCTGTAGGCTTGTACATTATAATATGTCTCTTACATTAGCTTATGGATGTTTTCTTCTATGGTTTTGTTAAAGATGTTTCCTGGCTCTTTGATCTGTGAATCGTCACTCTATTCTATTTTTATTATCATTATGTTTGATCTTTTCACTGAGTCCCAAATTTCCTGGATGTTTTGGGTTAGGAGATTTTTACACTTTGTATTTTCTTTGACTATTGTGACAATATCTTCTATGGTATTTTCTATGCCTGGGATTTTCTCTTCTATCTCTTGTATTCTGTTGGTGAAAACAAAACTTTTAACCACTGTCTGTAGCCCCCAACCTCTTTCTTGTGTTTTCTGTCGTCAAGGTTCCCTCCATTTGTGATTTCTTTATTGTTTCTATTTTCATTTTTAAGTTTTTGAATGTTTTGTTCAAATCCTTCAATGGATTGATTGTATTTTCTTTTATGTCTTTAAGGGATTTATTTGTTTTCCCTTTAAGGGTTTCTATCTGTTTGTCTGTGATTTCCTGTATTTAAGGGAGTTATTTATAACCTTCATAGGTCACTTACCTACCCACCCTGCTCCTTATCTCCTGTCCTTGCTGGAAAATTAACTATATTGACATATACTCATAATTCATAGTGTTGAGTTTCTGCAAAAACTCACCTGCTATCTATGTCTTTGATTTTGAATTAAAGCCTGTCATGAGAGAATCTAAACACCTGTTTCAGAGCTCTAAATTCGTTCTTGAGCTTTTTCTATATTGATTTCATTCCCAGTGATTGCTTTTTGTCTTTGATGGTATTCATTGGCCTTTCATTTAACCTGGATATTCTCACAATCCTGTGTCCAGGCAATTTACTTCCTTATTTAATGACTACTTTGCATAGGTCCTAGAGACCAACCCAGCTGTCCATGATTTATAAACCAGGCCTTTGTAGTGAGATCTGAATTAAATCAGACAGGCAGGGACCTCAAGATGAAATCACAGACCTGGGTCTTCATATTCCTCTTGAACTGGGTGTCTGGTGAGACATTAAACAGTTTTAGAATATCTTAAAAAATAGTTCATTTGTAATGAAACATTTATTTTCTATAGGAAGTCAATAGTAAGCAGACAATGCATTAGAAATGACATTTTAGATTCTAACATTTGTATCATGAATCTTTGTATGTATATATGTATACTCATTGATTATTTCTGATTACAGGTGCTGATGGGAACATTGTGATGATCCAGTCTCCCAAATCTATGTCGACATCAGTAGGAGACAGGGTCACCATGACCTGCAAGGCCAGTCAGAATGTGGGTACTGCTGTAGCCTGGTACCTTCAGAAACCAGGGAAGTCTCTTGAACTGCTTATCTATGGGGCATCCAACCGGTATACTGGGGTCCCTGATCGGTTCATAGGCAGTGGATCTGGGACTGATTTCACTCTCACCATCAGCAAATGTGCAGGCTGAAGACCTGATAGATTATTACTGTCAGCAGGTTACAACTATCCTCCCACAGTGCTTCAGCCTCATACACAAACCTCCTCTGAGATTCTAAACAGCTGCCTGTTCTACACATCATGAAACCTACACACTTCCCCTTCTGCCTGAAGCTGCTATCCCCAAACATACACACTTCCCCTTCTGCCTGAAGCTGCTATTCTTAACTGAAGCAAAGCTTGGTAGAAAATAAATGAACAGATTCTTTGAATTTGAAAGTCCTTATGGAAAAAAAATGAGATGGAACCATTTGTGTCTTTTTTTTTTTCATGTTTAAATTCTATGTATTGAACATGACAAGTTTATTATCTTATATTCTGGGGAGAAAAATTTAACCATGAGGCTACATGGGCTAAAAGCAAAAGCCTCTGCTATATTCCCACTGGAGGATATAGAAGTGAACTTCGCTTTTGTTTTGCTCAGCTTTAAGAGGTCTCCTTTTCTTTTTTTTTTTTTTTGACTCCTGCAATATCCCTCAATTTCTCCTTTTGGTTAAGTTTATGTATTTACACATATAATGTTTGCTTTCATAAAAAATATAAAATTATATCATGTATTTTGAGAGTCTTCTTTCCCTTGTTTCTTCTGTCACCATCTTTCTCTCCAACTAATATACTTCCAATCCCTAGTCTTCCACCTATTTACATGTGACATACACATGTGCCCACTAACATGCACACACAAACATACACACATACACACAGTTTTTTATGAATCTATAAAAATCTAGGATGCAAAAATCAGAGAAAGCATGATGTTTTACTTTTTAAACAACATATAAGATCTATGAGTCCTATTCCTAGGCCACATCTGCCTCTGCTGTTTTCTTATTTACTTTCCTACAACCACACATCCCTAGACCTACCACTTCCCCTTCTGCCTGCAACTGCTATGCCTAACTGTTGCAAAGTTTGGTAGATAATTAATGAACAGATCCTTTGAATTGGAAAGTCTTATCCAAGTACTGTGATACCTCGTTCTATAGTACACTACACTAACAGTGAGTATGATTTTGTATCATGAGAGTTGTGTTTGTTTTTCTGTCCTATAATAATTAACAATGTTTGATATTTGTTGAGGGAAATACTTTGTACTTTAATAAAAACACTATGTTAACTAATCTGAAACATTTATTAACTTAAATTAGTTGAAAACATTTTGTTCTTGTTATTCAGTTTTCAGTTATGTATCACTGGTTGTGAAAGAGGCAGATGAATTTTGATTTCACAAAATTCTACCTGCCTCTTCCTTAGCACTGGGGTCAATGGTATGGGCCACCACATCCAGCCTTGAGCACCAGTTTGAATCATAGTGTTGGAACAGGCACAGGAGTTCATTAGGTTAAAAACAGTTGTTTGTGAATTCCAGATATCTTCCATCAATCTTCATGTGAATAGGCCTTCTTTTTTTTAATTTTTTTATTGGATGTTTTATTTACATTTCATATGTTGTCCCCTTACCCCATCCCCCACCCACCCAGGAACCCCCAATCCCCTCACCCCTCCTCCTTCTTTTCTGTGGATGTAACCTCTATCTACCCTCCCCCACTCCCATCTCCCCACCCTCAAAATTCCCACCCCCTGGGGCATCCAGCCTTCATGAGGTCAAGGTTCTCTTTTTTCACCTATGCCCAGCAGGGCCCTCCACTCTTACATATTCAGCTAAAGCCCTGGATCCCTCCCTAACTGCTCCCAGGCTGGTGGTTTAGACCCTGGGAGCTGTGGTTGGTTGGTATTGTTGCTCTCCTCATGGTGCCTCAAATCCTTTCAGCTCCTTCAGTCTTCACTCTAACTCCTCCATTGGGAACCCCATGATCAGTTCAATGGCTAGTTGTGAGCATCTGCCTCTGAATATGTCAGACTCTTGAAGACCTCTGAGGAGACATCCATATCAGGCTCTTATCAGCATGCACTTCCTGACTTCCACATCAGCATCTACCTTTGGTGATTGCACATGGGATAGATACTCAGGTGGAGTGGTCTTCAGATGGCCCCTTCTTCAGTTTCTGTCCCTTACTTTGTCTCCATATTTGCTCCCTTGAGTATTTTGTTGCTTCTTCTAAGAAGGACCGAATCACCCCCACTTGGTTTCCTTCTTTATGAGCTTCATGTGGCCTGTGAGTTGCATCTTGGGCATTTCAAGGTTCTGGGCTAATATCCAATAATCAGTGAGTGAATACCATGTGTGTTCTTTTGTGATTGGCTTATCTCACTCAGGATGATAATTTCTAGTTCCATCCATTTTCCTAGGAACCTCTCGAATTCATTGTTTTTAATAGCTGAGTAATATTCCATTGTGTAAATATACCACATTTTTTAAATCCATTCCTCTGTTGAAGGACATCTGGGTTCTTTCCAGCTCCTGGCTATTATAAATAAGGCTGCTATGCACATAGTTGAGCATATGTCCTTGTTATATGTTTGAGCATCTTCTGGGTATATGACTAAGAGTGATATAGCTGGATCGTCAGGTAATGCTATGTCCAATTTTTTGAGGAACCGCCACACTGATTTCCAAAGGCCTTCCAGTGTAAAGAGGATGAACACGGACATGGTGTACTTGGTGAAAAGCATTAGTTTGTGTGGACTGTGCTAGTGTGTTTCTTCTACATGGTGACAAACTGTATTAGGAAAAAAACTTAAAGAAACGAACATTTATTTTATCTCACTGGTCAGTTTTCTTCTTCTTCTTCTTCTTCTTCTTCTTCTTCTTCTTCTTCTTCTTTTCCTCCTCCTCCTCCTCCTCCTCCTCCTCCTCCTCCTCCTCCTCCCTCTTCTTCATCTCCTTCTCTTTCTCCTTCTCCTTCCCCTTCCCCTTCCTTTTCCCCTTCTCCTTCTCCTTCATTCTTCTCTCATATGTTACATGCCAACCATTTTCTTCTTGCACCCCTCCCAGCATCCCTAACTTTCTTCTCCTCAAGATTCACTGCTCATCTGTTTCCCTTAAAACAACCAACCAAACAACCAAAGATACAAACAAACAAACAAACATAAAACTGAACATGGATATAAACTGAACATAGAATAACATGTTATAATAAGACTGGACACAAACCCTCATACTACATTGGCAGATGCAACCCAGTAGGAGCAAAATGATTACAAGACAAGGTAAAAGAGTCAGACAATGACATCCTCCTCTTCCACTGCTAAGATTCCAACAAGAACACCCAGCTACACAACCCTTATGTATATGCAGAGGATGTACCTCGTACATTGTCCTATAGAGGTCCATAAATGTCACTTCAGTCTCTGTGAGGTCTTATAAGGCCTATTTAGTTGATTCTTTGGGCCATGTTCTCATGGTGTCCTTGACCTTGCTGGGTCCTACTACTTTCTCTCCCTTTTTTACAGAGTTCCCCTGGGTCTGCCTAGTGTTTGCTTAGTGTTTCTGCATCTAATCCCATCAGATGCTGGATGACATCTTTCTGATGACAATTATGTAGACCCTATCTCTGAGTATAGCAGAAAGTCTTTAGTAAATAATTCATTGATTTTTATTGTTTCTGTTGTGTTTGGTTCTATCATCAGATTTTTGGATGTCCATCCTCTGGTTCCTGGCTACCTAGTCAGTGTCAGGCATTGGCTCAGGCCCCTAGCATGGGACCATTCATTAGTTGGGCTTTTGCAAAAGTTTTGTAACATTGTTACCCCAGAACAACTTGCAGGCTGGAGAGATTGTAGTTCAAAGGTTTTGTGGCTGTGTTGGTATCCCAACCCCTACACTGGAACTCTTGCCTGGTTATAGAAGATGGTCAATTTAGGCTCAATACCAGCCATTATTAGGCATTTTTACTAGAATTACTTTCAGAGATTCTAGGGAATTTCCACTGCAGTATGTTTCCACTTTGCCTTCCAAATGGACCCTATTTCCAAATTCAATCACCTCCCCAATACTCTCTTGCTTCATACAGCCCCCAACTGATTGTTTTTGTTCCCATCCCTATCTTCCCCCTAGTCTACCTGTAACACACATTCTATTTTCCCCTTCTCAGGGAGATTCAAGCATGCATCCTTCCTTGAATCTTCCTTGTTACTTAGCTTTTTTAACTCTGGATTTTAGTATAATTATATTTTACTTAACAGTGATTATTTGTACATTAATGAACACATACCATATTTGTTTTTCTGGGTCTAGGCTACATCACTCTGGAAGGTTTTTTGTTTTTGTACTTTCACACATTTGTCTGCAAATCTCATAATATTATTATTATTATTTTTAAACCTGAGCAATTGTCCATTGTGTACAGTTACTGCAATGTATCTTGAGGTAGCTTGATTCCCAGTTTTCTTAGGAAACCTCATACTGATTTTCACAGTGGCTGTAGAAGTTTGCACTCATACCAATAATGGAAGATTTTTCTGCTTGCTTCCCATTCTTTCCAGCATGAGCTGTCACTTGTGTTTTTGATAATAGCCATTCTCATAGGTGAAAGATGGAATAACAAAGTAGTTTTATTTGCATTTCCCTGAAGGCTAAGGATGTTTAACATTTCAAGTGTTTCTCATCCATTCAAGATTCCATTCCTCCTTCCAGTCTGTGCCCAAACATTGAGCAGATCCCGAACAGCAGCTCTGCAACCAATCTCACAAAACCCAGAGGAAGCCGGGCTCCCAGGAGGTCTAAACTGGGCAGTATCTCAGGTAAGGAGACAGCAACATCAACTCCAAACAGGAAATAACTGCAACTCACCAGGACCCAGGAATTCACTTCTGGCCCACAGAACTGGTTCCTTCTGATCTGCACCCAAGCATTGAGCAGATCCCTGGTGGCAGCTCGAACCCCAGCAGCAATACCCACCACAAACTGTTCTGACACAACCAAGATAATAGGAAAGACAGGCTCCAGTCAGAGACAGGGCAGGCAGCACTAAGGTGATCCAGATGGTGCAAGGCAAGTGCAAGAACATAAGCACCAGCAAACCAGGGTACTTGGCATCATTACAACCTAGTTCTCCCACACTAGAAAGTCCTGAATTCCCCAGACCACCAGGAAAGCAAGATTCAGATTTAAAATCACTTCTAATGATGATAGAGGACTTTAAGAAGAACATAAATAACACTCACAAAGAATTTGAGAATACATGTAAACAGGTAGAAGCCCTTAAAGAGGAAACACAAAAATCTCTTAAAGAATTATAAGAAAACACAACCAAACAGGTGAAGGAATTTAACAAAACCATCCAGGACATAAAAGGGAAGTAGAAACAATAAAGAAATCACAAAATGAGACTATCCTGGAGATAGAAATCCTAGGAAAGAAATCAGTAGTCATAGATGCAAGCATCACCAACAGAGTACAAGAGGTAGAAGAAAGAATCTCAGGTGAAGAAGATACACAACTGTCAAAGAAAACTCAAAATGCAAAAAGTTCTTAATATCCAGGAAATCCAGGAAACAATGAGAAGACCAAACCTAAGGATAATAGGTATAGAAAAGAGTAAAGATTTCCAACTTAAAGGGCCAATAAATATCTTCAACAAAATTATAGAAGAAAACTTCCCTAACGTAAAGAATGAGATGCCCATAACTATACAAGGAGCCTCCAAAACTTCAAATAGACTAGACCAGAAAAGAAATATCTCCTGTCATATAACAATCAAAGTACCAAATGCACAAAGCAAAGACTATTAAGTACAGTAAGGGGAAAAGATTAAGTAACATATAAATGTAGCCCTATCAGAATTACACCAGACTTCTCACTACAGACTATAAAAGTGAGAAGATCCTGGATAGATGTCATACAGACCCTAAGATAACACAAATGCCAGCCCAGGCTACTATACCCAGCAAAACTCTCAATTACCATAGATGCAGAAACCAATATATTCCACAACAAATCTAAATTTACACAATATCTTTCCTCACATCCAGCACTACAAATTTTAATAGCAGGAAAGCTCTAATACAAGGAAGGAAATTATACCCTAAAAATAGCAAGAAAGTAATGCTATTCCAACAAATCCAAAACAAGATTGCCACATAAACAATGCTACCACTAACAACAAAAATACCAGGAAGCAACAATCTCCTCTCCTTAATATCTCTTAACATCAATGGACTCAATTCCCCAATAAAAAGACATAGACTATCAGACTGAATATGTAAACAGGACCTAACATTTTGCCTCATACAGGAAACCTACCTCAGTGACAAAGACAGACACTAACTTAGAGTAAAAGGCTGGAAAACAATTTTTCAAGCAAATGGTACCAAGAAACAAGTTGGAATAGCCATTCTAATGTTGAATAAAATCGACTTTCAACTTAAAGCTATCAAAAAGAATAAGGAAGGTCATGTCATACTCATCAAAGGCAAAGTCAACCATCATGAACTCTCAGTTCTGAACTTCTATGTGTCAAATGCAAGACTACCCACTTTCATAAAAGAAACCTTACTAAAGCTCAAAACACACACTGTACCTCACACAATAGTAGTGGAAGACATCAACACCCCACTCTCAGCAATGGACAGATCATGGAAACAGAAACTGAACAGAGATACAGTGAAAGTAACAGAAGTTATGGACCAAATGGATTTAACAGATATCTATAGAACATTTCACCCTAAAACAAAAGAATATACCTTTTTCTCAACACCTCATGATACCGTCTCCAAAACAGACCATTTAATTGGTCACAAAATAGGCTTCAACAGATAAAAAAATATTGAAATACCTCCATGCATCCTATCATATCACCATGGTCTAAGGCTGGTCTTCAATAATGACAAAAATAATGGAAAGCCCACATTCACATATAAAGTGAAAAACACTACTTAATGATAATGTGGTCAGGGAAGAAATAAAGAAAGAAATTAAAGACTCTTTAGAATTTAATGAAAATAATGGCTCTACATACCAAAACTTATAGGACACAATGAAAGTAGTGCTAAGAAGAAAACTCATAGCTCTAAGTGCCTACAAAAAGAAACTGGAGAGAGCATACACTAGCAGCTTGACAACACACCTGAAAGCTCTAGAGCAAAAAGAAGCAAATACACACAAGAGGAGTAGATGGCAGGAAAAAATCAAACTTAGGGCTGAAATCAACCAAGTAGAAACAAAAAGAACTATACAAAGAATCAATAAAACCAGGAGCTGGTTCTTTGAGTCAATCAACAAGATAGATAAACCTTTAGCCAGACTAATCAGAGGGCAGAAAGACAGTGTGCAAATTAATAAAATCAGAGCTGAAAAGGGTGACACAAAAACAGAAACTGTGAAAACTCAAAAAAAAAATCATCAGATCCTACTACAATAGCCTATACTCAACAAAATTGGAAAATATAGTTGAAATGGACAATTTTCCAGACAAATACCAGTTACCAATGTTAAATTAGGAGCAGATAAACCATCTAAACAGTCCCATAATCACAAAGAAATAGAAGCAGACATTAAAAGTGTCCCCACCAAAAAAAAGTCAAGGACCAGATGGTTTTAGTGCAGAGTTCTATCAGATCTTCAAAGAAAACTTAATACCAATTCTCTATAAACTGTTCTACAAAATAGAAACAGAAGGAACACTACCCAATTCATTCTATGAAGCCACAATTATCCTCATACCTAAACCACGCAAAGACCCAACAAAGAAAGAGAACTTTAGACCAACCTCCCTTATGAATATTAGTGCAATAAAAAAGCACTAATAATAAAGCACTCAATAAAAGCCCCACAAACCAAATCTAAGAACACATCAAAAAACAATTATCCATCAAAATGAAGTAGGCTTTATCCCAGGAATGCAGGGATGGTTCAATATATGGAAATCTGTCAATGTAACTCATTATATAAACAAACTCAAAGAAAAAAAATAAAACCACATGATCATATCCCTAGATGCTGAGAAAGCATTTGACAAAATTCAACACACCATTCATGATAAAAGTCTTGGAAAGATCAGGAATCCAAGGCCCATACCTAAACATAGTAAAAGCAATATGTAGCAAACCAACAGCCAACATCAAACTAAATGGAGCGAAACTTGAAGCAATCCCACTAAGAACAGGGACTAGACAAGGCTGCCCACTCTCACCCTCCCTATTCAGTATAGTACTGGAAGACCTAGCAAGAGCAATTAGGCAACACAAGGAGGTCAAAGGGATACAAATAGGAAAGGAAGAAATCAAAATTTCACTATTTGCAGATGATATGATAGTATACTTAAGTGACCCCAAAACTTCCACCAGAGAACACCTAACCCTGATAAACAACTTCAGCAAAGTGGCTGGTTATAAAATCAACTCAAACAAATCAGTAGCCTTCCTCTACTCGAAGTATAAAGAGGCTGAGAAAGAAATTATAGAAATGACACCCTTCACAACAGTCACAAATAATATAAAATACCTTTGTGTGAATCTAACCAAACAAGTAAAAGATCTTTATGACAAGAACTTTAAGTACCTAAAGAATGAAATCAAAACAGATCTCAGAAGATGGAAAGATCTCCCATGCTCATGGATTGGAAGGATTAACAGTAAAAATGTCTATGTTTCTGAGAGCAATCTACAGTTTTAATGAAATCCCCATCAAAATCTCCACTCAATTCTTCACAGAGATAGAAAGAGCAATTGTCAAATTCATTTGGAATAACAAAAAAACCCAGTTTAGAGAGAACTATTCTCAGCAATAAAAGAACTTCTGGGGGAATCCCCATCCTTGACTTCAAGTTGTACTACAACACAATAGTTATAAAAACTGAGTGATATTGGAACAGAGACATGTAGGAGGATCAATGGAATAGAATAGAAGACCCAGAAATGAACCCCAATACCTGTGGTCACTTGATCTTTGACAAAGTAGCTAAAAACATCCAGTGGAAAAAAGACAGCATGTTCAACAAATGGTGATGACTCAACTGGAGTTCAGCATGTAGAAGAATGCAAATTGATCCATACTTTTCTCCTTGTACAAAGCCCAAGTCCAAGTGCATCAAGGACCTCCACATAATACCTATTACACTGAAACTAATAGAAGAGAAAATTGGGAAAAGCCTTGAACACATGGGCACAGGGGAAAAGTTCCTGAACAGAACACCAATGGCTTATACTCTAAGATCAAGAATTGACAAATGGGACCTCATAAAACTTCAAAGCTTCTGAAAGCAAAGGACACTGTCAATAGGACAAAGTGGCAGCCAACAGATTGGGAAAAGATCTTTACCAATCCCACATTTGATAGAGGACTTATATCCAAGGTATATAAAGAACTGAAGAAATTGGTCTCTACACAATCAAATATCCCTATTAATAAATGGAGTACAGAGCTAAAGAAAGAATTCTCAACTGAGGAAACTTGAATGGTTGAGAAGCGCCTAAAGAAGTGTTGAACATCCTTAGTCATCAGGGAAATGCAAATCAAAACAACCCTGAGATTCCACCTCATCCCAGTCAGAATGGGTAAGATCAAGAACACAGGTGACAGCAGATGTTGGCGAGGATGTGGAGAAAGAGGAACTCTCCTCCATTGTTGGTTCAATTGTAAGTTGGTACAATCACTATAGAAAGCAATCTGGTGGTGCCTTAGAAAATTGAACATCGTGTTACCTGAGGACTGAGCTATACCACTCAATGGGATGGGTGAGAGGAGAAATAGAAATAGGAGGAGGGGGGATGGGATAAGTGGTTTTTTGTGGGGGGTGAAATAGGATAGGAGATAACATTGAAAGGTAAATAAATAAAATATTCAATAAAAAACATAATTGGTCTGGCAATTATAGTTGAGTAGTCTAGACTTTTCATCAACAATTTATTACCGGGATTTTGTGTAATCCTCATGGACAAAGTATTGTGGAAGAGGCCCATGGAACTTTAAAAAGATTGGTCAGACATACTGTTGCTGAGATAAAGAATGATGCCAACCTGTGATCTTGCTGAGTGCCCTGGCAAGGGTGACTGGGGAGCTGTATTGTACATATGTTCCTGACCCACCTTTGCTTGACTATATCCCAGATGGGACAAGCTGTCTTGACTCAAGGTTTTAGACCTTGTCAGACAGAAAATCGAAAAGAGAAATTATGTCTCTTGTATTCTTCTTAAAGGTGACAAGGTATTAGGAGTCGATCATGTACTGGTCTCAAAATCAATCCAATATGGGAAATAACAGTGTACTTTTGAAAGACTGGATCTGGACTTTGTCAGAGGCATATTCGGAAGTTACCTGTAGCTCAATATGATGTTACGATAGCAAGAGATATATTTGGACAGGATCTGGATTTCCAACAAGGATTAGTGCATGTTTTAAGGCTCTTTTAATTGTCAAGCTAAAATTGGTTTTGTCTCTTCTACAGTATTTATTATAAGATGGATTGACTGCATAATTTCCAATTATGTTAGTGTGTTGAAACCTGGGATATCTGTTATGGGGTCTATCAACCAGTTTTTGTCTCACTGCCCTGAGTATTAGAAAACCTTGATTCTCTGAAAAAAGCTTGAAAGTGCTGGAAGAAGTGACTTAGGCTTTAAACAGAAGCAAGAGGGTAGCAGGCCTGATTATTGCTGGTATAACAGCTTTAGTTCCATTCCTAGCACCACTGCTTCTGCAATAGCATTGACACAAGGAGTTAAGACAACTATTTTTGTTAACTATCTAGCCAAAAAAATTTGCTACTAATGTGTTGAGTATACAAAAGGATTTATATAGGTATCTGGAACAATAAATGATGCTCTATAACCCATTCAAATTATCTGAAGGAGATTCAGGGTTCAAGAGTTAGGAGCTATCCCAAGTGTCATGACAAATATCATTGGATTAGTGTTACTTTTGAAATTCACAATGATTGTCATTATAATTAGGAAAAAGTAAAAAGACATCTGTAGGATATTTGGCATAATCCTAACACTTCTCTGAGTGTGGTAACTTTGCATAGTGAAATTGTGAATTTAAAGAATGCTACTCTGTTGAGCTTTGATGCTTCAGGTAATGCCAATAAAATTATCCATGGCCTGAGGTCAGTATTTCCACTTTGGTCAAACCTCAGGAATAGCATATATAGCTTGATCTGGTTAGCCCTTTTTGTCCTGAGAATACTTTTATTCTTGCCCATCATGTTAATGCTTATCTTTAACAACATCAACGTGCTGGCAGCCAAGATACATGGCCTAAACCTGAAAATGGACCCCCAGACAGAGTTATTAAATTAACATGCTGGCAAGCCAAGGACGGGTAAGATTCTGCACAGAGCCTTACCAACCTAAGACATAAGTACATTGCTTTTGATAATGCATATTCCATGACAGGCAAGGAAAGCATTCTTGTCAGAATGACCTAAGACAGGCTCAGTCTTGTTAATGAAATAAAAAAGGGGGAGAGGTGGAGAGCCTTTGGGGCTGCTTAGCAAGAAGCTTACATGGGTCAAGGACAAGGAAATGGGCTGCTTGGCAGGAATATTACATTGTCCAAGGACAAGGAAATAGGCTTCAAGCAGGAATCTGACATTAGACTAGATCAAAAAAGTAATTTCAGGTAGAAATCTAAATCAAAGGCTACAACAAAGAATTAATCTCAGGCACGAGTCTAAATATTAGGCTAGAACAAAGAAGTAATTTCAGACAGAAGTCTAAATTTTAGTCTAGAACAAGGAAGTAGACTTCAGACATGAAAATGACTTTGGGCTGGAATAGGGAAGTAGGCTCAGATACTTTGGACATCCTGATAAGCCTTTAGAAGCAGTGATCATGGGGGTGTTTAAGTAATTGGGTTTAATGCTTTGCTTTTCTTTGACTATTTGTGTTTATTGTATTGCTTGTTCCTTGACTGTTTGCATCTGTTGTACTGCTAGACCCTCAACCTAGAATTGTGCTTAATACATACAAGTAATCAAAATGGCACAAAAGCATAAAGGAAGAAGGGTTATGGGATAGGGGGTTCTAGGGAAGGGAAATGGGGAAAGGGAATGGCATCTGTATTGTAAATAAATAAAATATTTAATAAATAAAAGAAAAAAAACAAAAAAAAAAAGAAATAGTGATCACAGGAGTAATCAAGGGACTCTGTTTATTGTTGTGCATGTTCTTTGATTATCTGGGTTTATTGTCTTACTTTTTCCTGGACTATTTGCATCTATTGTATTGCTAGTTCCTCAACCTAGAACTGACCTTAGTACTTGCATGTAATTTAAACAGTATAAAGGCAAAATATGAGGAAGAGGGATGACACTGGGGATTAATGGGTGGGAGGAATTCGGAAGGGGGAATGGCATCTACAAAGTAAATAAATAAAATATCAAATAAAAAAATACCAACAAGTAAAAAAAGATTCCATTGCTTAGATGTGTATATGATTTTTTCAGTATGAATTTTAATTTTAAAACTAGGGCATAAGTTACAGTAATCAGATCAAAAGGAAATTACCCATGTTTGTATGTGTGTTGTATAAAAGTAATTCACAAAATTAAAATATCATATTAATTTTCAATTATTTCCTTTAGTTAAGAAATTCAATATTATGGAATTTTAATTTTAAAAATAAAAGCGAGCCTAGTAAAATATAGTAATTTTGTGAGTTACTATTTAAAACAATAAACTTTAGCATCAAAATAAGTCCCATAATTTATTTGAAATGAAGATATACCATACCTGAATCTATGGGACACGATGAAGACATGCCTAAGGGGAAGGTTTATAGCACTAGGTGCCTACCTCAAAAAATTTGAGGACTCTCAGGTTAACAACTCAATGATAAGCTTCGGAAAAATGAACTATAATAACAGAAACTCACAAAAAAATCATGGTATAAATTAATAACTATATTATTTTTTCAGTCATAGAATTTAAGTAGTTGCTATGACTATGGCATACACATCTCTTTTGTTGGTTATAGGAACTTAGGGAAGATTGTAGGTTAATATCAGAGTTAGACAACAATTGTAGTTCAGCATTGATCCCACCCTAGACTCCAATTTGTGGAATACAATTTATTTTATTTCTTTCATTTCTTCAGTAACACACACATCATTCAACAATGTATTGTTTAATTGACAGGGATTTATGTGCTTAATGAGTCTTCCATTGTTGTTTATATCTAGTGGTCACACAAAATGTAGGTTATTATTTTTCTATGTTGTTGAAACTTGCGTTATTCCTTACTATGCAATCAATTTTGGAGAAAGTTCCATGAACTGCCTAGAAGAAAGTATTTTCTGTAGTATTTGGGTGAAATGTTTTACAAATGTCAAGTCATTTGTTTTATAGTGTAATATATTCTGTATTTTTATATTCTATTATTATGTAATCGTTCACGGTTACTTTTTTCTAGGATGATGTGTCTATCTGTGAGTGCAGGATATGCATATTATCCACTATCACTCTGCTGGAGTTAGTCTGTAGTTTTTGATCTCATCATATTTTTTAAGTAACTGGATATGCCTGTGTTGGTTTTGTATTTGTTTATACTTGTAATATTCTCTTGATGGATTCACCTGTTATCACATTAAAAAGCACCCATCTTTACTTGTTTTAACTATTTTACATTTAAAGTCTATTTTTGTTAGATACTAGAATATCTATACATCCTACCAACATTGCACTATATTTTGGTTATTCATTTTATTGTGTGATTGAAAATGGGAGAGGAGCAATTGGAAGCTCAAAGGAAGTCTGTATCTAGCAGCTGGTGATCTGTTGCAAGAACTGCTGCTGCTGGTACCATATCACATGTTTGACAGCATCTTATATTATATATGCTTTCATAAATAATCAGTTCTAAATGTTAGGTAAACTGAAAAGAAACAAACTTATTTATTTTAGATCAAACAATTCAAGTAAATTTAATTATTAAAGTTACTAGTATTTATTATTTAGCAAGTACACTACTTATAGAAAAAAAACCATACAAACTATGTATTTTTATTTTGATTATAAATCATTATTACAGTGTATTTTGTGGAAGGTGCTTTAGTATCACCTTTTCCCAAAAGACAGTATCACAATGTCTATTGGCAGGGTTTTAAGCATGTATTTGGATGTATGTTTTTCTTCCTTCCTCCCTTTCCTTCCTTCCTCCCTTTCCTTCCTTCCTTCCTTCCTTCCTTCCTTCCTTCCTTCCTTCCT
>NW_021605350.1:121182-155715 GCF_004785775.1 Grammomys surdaster | reverse complement strand
TCTTTCTTTCTTTCTTTCTTTCTTTCTTTCTTTCTTTCTTTCTTTCTTTCTTTCTTCTTTCTTTCTTAATTTGCAATCCAGCCATTGTTGCTTCTCGATCTTGGTTCCCCCTCCCATAGTTTCTCATCTCCTTCCTCCTCCACTTGCATCTGAGAGGGTGCTCCCTTCCTCAGCAGGCCTCTCCCTTCCCTGGGGCCTCAAGTCTCTAGAGGATTAGGAGCCCGCTGAGGACAGACTAGGCAGTCCTCTTCTATAAATGTACCAGGGGCCTCAGACCAGCCTGTGCATTCTGCCTGGTTGGTGGCTCACTCTGTGAGCTTCTTGGGGTCTGAGTTAGTTGACACTGTTGTTCTTTCTATGGGGTTGCCCTCCCCTTCAGCTTCTTCAATCCCTCCTCTAATTCAATCATAGGAGTGTCTGACTTCAGTCCAATGGTTGGGTGTAAGTATCTGCATCTGTCTCTGTCAGCTGTGTCTGCCATGCTATGCTCCTACCTGCAAGCACATCATAGCAACAGCAACAGAATATGTGGTTCATTTACACAATGGAATACTATCCATCTTTTAGAAATGAGGACATTATGACTATTGCCGAAAAATGAATGGAACTAGAAAATATCATCTCAAGTATGTAACCCAGCCAGAGCCAAAAGGACATGCATGTATGCACTCACTGATAAGTGGATATTAGCTGAAAATACAGAATATCCATGTTACAACCCACAAACCATAAGAAGTTAAAGAAGTAAGGCCCAAGTGAGAATGCTTCAAGCTCACCTAGAAGAGGGAATAAAATAATCATGCCATGCAGAGGGAAGGAGAGACCTGGTGGGAGAGGGGATGGGGAGGTAAAAAAGTCAGAATCAGGTATCAAGGGAAACAAGAGATAAGCCAAGAGGGCCAGGAGAATGAATGGTAATATGAAGCTGCTGGGGGTGGGGTGTAGGGGTAAACTTTAGAAATTCCCAGAGACCTAGCATAAGGGACACTCCCAGGACTCTTTGTGGATATCCTTAGCCAAAATTCCCAACAGTGGGAGTATGGAATCTGAAGAGACCATCTAGAAGAGTTAGACAGAGCCCAGTGAAGGGATGGAGACACTAGGATTCATTTACACATTCTCCTCCATCCACTGTCCCATCTGTCTATGTCAGAGAATTCACACAGGTTTACTTTTTCAGTTATTTTCTTCATTCTCCATCATGATTATAGAGTTAGAAGGCATTTGTGGGGCTGAGGAGATGTCTCATTGGTCAAGTGCATTCTTTGGTTGCTTTCCCAGAGGATCTAAGTTCAATTACCAGCACACACATGGTGGCTCACAATGATCCATAACTCTGGTTTCAGGGCATCTGACCCCTTCATATGACTTCTGCAGGCACCAGGCACATATATTATACCTAGACATGTATGTATCCAAAAAAGTCATAGACATAAGAATATTAAACAGAAATCAATCACATTATTTTTATTTTTCTACCAGTATGCCATTACAGCTATTGAAGCTGATAGATTATGAATGAATGTGTGCATGTTGGAATAGTTGTCAAACAGCCTTCAGCGATGACTGGCTGTTTGAGTTCTCCAACCTCATCCTTTTACACAGATTTAGAGAAATTGTGCAGGCCCTCTTGAGATGTACAGCACCTGTGGAATCTTGGCCTCCTTACACAGGGTACATTTTGTTCATGGATGTCACTCTATGTTTAGTTTTCCTATATCTTGAATGAACAAATATACTTCCACATTCTCAAGCACCACCCTGCTGATAATTAGTGTGATATTTGTCTCTGGTCCACTGCCATATATCCTGTTGGCAATGCCAGCTGGAAGTTTTATAGATCAGGAATTGGGAAGACTGGACTGGTTTTTGTAGAAGTCAAACCAAACAGATGTTTCCATTGCTATATGGGATGTTATGAGTAGACCTGACAAGATATACAGAGGGTCCTAGATAAATAGGAAAAAAGTTCACTTTCAAAAGAAATTCAAGGTCATATGCAATTTCATCATCTATTTCATCGGACCAATATTCACAATGTTTAGCTGTAGGTCTCTGCATGTTTTGGCCAGGTGCTGGGTGGAGCTTCTCAGAGGATATGCTAGGATCCCCTCTATGCCCTTTTAGCCTCCCCATCACCTGCCTTCTGGGTTCTCCAGCATGCCTAGCAGCTGTGAGGTCTGACCTTTCCCTGCTGTGCTTCATCTTCAGGTCCACAGTCATGGAGGTCTGCAGCCATCAGGGATCACCAGGTGAGACTCTAAACTCAATTCTCTGAATTCTCTGTCTGTTGGCCTTTCCAGGAATACCTGGCAGTGATTTTCCTCTATTCTCATTCTCTGCACTTCATTTCTTGGTCCACAGCTCTGCCTGCTTCCAGGATATCCAGGTCAGTTCCCCATGCCCCAATCACCTGCCGTCTTCTCCAGCAATCCCAGCAACTGTGAGGTCTGCCCTGTCCTCTGTGTTTCATCTTCTGCTCCACACCTCAACCAGAAATCCTGGAGGTCTGCAGCTATCAGGGACTACCAGCTTTGCTTCCATCCCTGAAGGCCTGCTGCAAACAAAACACCCAGAAGCCTGCATTAGTGACTACTAGCTCTGCCTCTATCCCTGGAAGCCTGCTGCCACTCAGAAACAGTTTTATTTGCAATTCCTGTGGCCTTCTGTCATTAGGAGACTTTTCTAGTTTTACCTGTATCCCTGAATGCCTGAGAGACCATCAGGACTGCCAACACCAGAATTGGGAGTGAGCTTCCTTCCTTCCTTCCTTCCTTCCTTCCTCCCTTCCTTCCTTCCTTCCTTCCTTCCTTCGTTCCTTCCTTTCTCTCTTTCTCTCTTTCTTTCTTTCTTTGATATTTTATTTATTTACATTTCAAATGTTAACCCCTTTCTGGGTTCCCCTCCAGAAATCTCCTATCCCATTTCCCCATCCCCTCCCTCTATGAGGGTGCTCACAGCCTTCATAGGACCAAGGGCCTCTCCTCCCATTGATGCCTGACAAGGCCATTCTCTGACACATATGGAGCTGGGACCTTGGGTCACTCCATGTATACTGGTTGGTTCGTGGTTTATTCCTTGGCAGCTCTGGGGGTCTGGTTGTTTGATATTGTTGTTCTTCCTTTGGGGTTGCAAACCCCTTAAGCTGATTGGAAGCTTTCTTAATCCACAAGCTGTCACTCTGTTATGTTGGTATGTTAGTGGTTTATAAATGAGATCTGAACATGCTTATCACAAATTATTTAATGTTTTATACCTGGAAAGATGCTGTATAAAATTATATATTTAGTGCAAAATAAGAGAAAATGCATATTGATTAGATGCATATTTAATTTCAATAATATTCTGTTTCATGTTAGCACATTAATATCTGATGAATTATTTACTTTGGATATCAAATGCTATGAGCTGTCTTGCAGTCAGTTGATTAATGATATACATCTGGAAATTTTGTCTCCATGTATAGATTAGACTGGCCTAGAACTTATGAAACCATGGCTGACCTTAATCTCACGGTTCTCCTGCTTCTATGTCTCCAGTTCTGGGATTCTTTGTCATGATATTTTGTTTAGTATTCTGTTTGTTGTACGTTACACATAATACTAGATTTATAATTCACCTCATATATATTGTCATAATTCACTAACCTGAATTCAGGTGATTACTTCATGTCTATTACTGCTATTGATCTTCCTTCACATTCAAACATTTTTTTCTTTGCATGTAAACAATCTCTGATGTTATAGTCTACTGGTCTCTGTAAATTCATTATTTGATTCTGGGTAGCTGTGCCCCCTTCTGGAGAATTTTTGAAGAGTGAGCAAGACCATATTTAGCCAGTTTTAATACTGCTAGTTTCTAGACTTCTCTAGAATGTGCTTTTGTGGAATAAACCTTTTTGGTATTGCTGGTGTCCAGGCTTGATGAGGTGAAGAAACCTGGTTTGTTTTATTCTCTGCCATTTCCCCAAAGTTAGAAGCCTGTTTAAGTTCTCTGAAGTTGTGGGAAACATGATTGGAAGTTTCTGTTGGGTTTGTCTTTACTTTGAGATTAAATCTTTACTGATCCTGGACTTAAGTTAATTTCCCCCAGGATTTCCACAGAACTAATTTGGGTTTCTTTTTTCATCTCTGTTCCATGTTTATTTTGGAAGTTGGGGCCCAAATGTCAGAGGCACTGTTCATGTTCTCATTATAAGAGTGGATTGGGAGATGGGAGACAATGAACAAGTTTAGCTTCAATATTTTTTTTTACTTTCCTCTTTCCCTTCCTATCCATCAATATCTTCTTTGGAAATTTTTATTACTCTGTTTCTTTCTTGTATCCTTGTGATTTTCTCAGCATATCTTATCTAGAATTCTTAACCTGAGATAGGTCTCCTAAAATTTCTACAATGTCACCTGATTTAAATATGTCTTGGATTTTAACCCAAACCTTTTAGATCCTATAGTAGATTTCTGTTGGCCATGAATGGCCAATCACTTTCAGTATTTTTTATGCTTTTTCTGTTGGCATTTTTGCCTGTTGACTGACATCGGCCAATCTCTTGCACTGTCCAGGCATTTGTTTCCCATTTTCTGTCTACTTTGCATGGTTTCCTCCTGCCCCGCCCAGCCCAGCTGCTCAGAATTTATTAACCAGGCCTTTGTACTGTGATAGAACTGCATCAGACAGGCAGGGGGAGCAAGATGGAATCACAGACTCAGGTCCTCATGTTTCTGCTGCTCTGGGTACCTGGTAAGAAATTTAAAATATTAAAATATTTTCCAAGTTTCATCTTTGTATAATAAATTTGCAATATTTGCCAGTGTGAAATATTTCCCACACAATAATGTTCTGACATTATGATATTATAAAGACATTTAAATGACAAATTTTAACTGTTATTATAATATATGTTTGTATATGTATGTGTGTCCACTGTCTATTCATTATTGCAAGTACCTGTGGGGACACTGTGATGACCCAGTCTCCATCCTCCCTGGCTGTGTCAGCAGGAGAGAAGGTCACTATGAGCTGCAAGTCCAGTCAGAGTCTTTTGTGGAATGGAAAGAACTACTTGGCCTGGTACCAACAGAAAGCAGGGCAGTCTCCTAAACTGCTGATCTACTATGCATCCACTAGAGCATCTGGGGTTCCTGATCGCTTCACAGGCAGTGGATCTGGGACAGATTTCACTCTGACCATCAGCAGAGTGCAGGCTGAAGACCTGGCAGTTTATTACTGTCAACACCATTATGACAGCCGTCCCCCCACAGTGCTTCAGCCTCCTACACAAACCTCCTTGAACATTTAAACAGATGTGTAAAAGAAACAGCCCAGGGCATGCCAGCTTCCCCCTCCTGCTTCTGAGCTGGCATGCCTGAAATACTGAAGAAAAAGTTTATGGAGCCCAGTAAAAAATAATGTGTTCAATGCTTCTTATGTCTTTTGGTATAAAAATTTTATACACCAAAATGTAGAAAAGAACCCACCGTATTATATTTCTATTCCTCCTGTAACAATTTACCACAAACTATGTTGATTGAATATGAGGGATTTATCTTTTTATAATTCTGTAAATCTGGTATCCAATATCAGACCCTATGGACTGATGTGGTGATGTCAGTAAACCGTGTTCTGGTTAGGAGTGTATAGAAAAAATATGTTTCTTGCATTTTCTAGTTCCTGAAGGGTTTTTTTTTTTACTTCCTTAATGGTATTCATCTTTTTTTGACTTTTTTTCTGACTCTTTTATTGTTTTTTTAAATTAATCATTCCATTTGTTTACAACTCAAATGATATCCCACTTTCCATTTACCCCTCTACCAACCCCTCATGCTACATCTGCTCTTCCCCTTCCCTTTGCTTGTATGAGAGTGCTCCCACACCCACCCATAAACTCCTGCCCCAGCACTTCAGCATCCCCATACACTGGGGCATCAAATCTTCCCAAGACCTAGGGTCTCCTCTTCCCATTGCTGTCAGGCAAGGCCATCCTCTGCTACATATGCATCTGGAGTCATGGATCCCTCCAGGTACACTCCCTGGTTGGTAGTCTAGACTCTGGGAGCACTGGGTGGTCAGCCCAGCCTATGTTGTTTTTCCAATTGGGTTGCAGTCCCCGTCTGCTGCTCCAGTTCTTCCACCAGCTCCCCTACCAGATTCTCTGAGCTCAGTTTGATGGTTCCCTCCAAGAATCAACATATGCACTGGTCTATTGCTGGCTGGACCTCACAAAGAACCACCACACTAGGTTCCTGTCATCAAATGCCTCTTGATCATGGCAGCAGTGTTGGGTTTGGTGTCTGCAGATATGATGGATCCCCAGGAGGGGCAGTCCCTGGTTGGCCCTTCCTTCAGTATCTGTTCCTGGTTTTTGTCCCTGTTCTTCCTTTGGACAGGAACATTTCTGGGTTAAAAACTTTGAAATGGGTTGGTGTCCCCATCCCTGTAACAGAGGCCATTCCTATCTACTGGAGGTGGTTTCAACAGGTTCTCTTTCCACCTTCTCTTTGCATTTTGGGTAAAGTCATCCCTGTTGGGTCCTAGGAGCCTCATGTTTCCCTGGCATCTGGGACCCTCCAGTGGCTATCCCCAGTTCCTCATCCCCCCTCTACATATCTTTGTTCAATTTCCTGACCCTTTCTCTGTACCTCTCTCCCATCTCCTCCAATTTCTGATACTGCCACCTTTATTTCTTCCCCCTCCTTTATCCCTCCATGGTCACAGTCTTCCTCTACCACCCACAATCATCCTGTTCCCCACTCAGTGCAGGAATGAAGCATCCACACCCTGGTTTTCTTATTCCTACACTCCATAGGGTCTGTGGTATCCATGGTACAATCATGGACATTGTGAGCTTTGGGGCTAATATCCACTTATTAGTGAGTATATACTATGTGAGTTCTTTTGTGTCTGGGATGCCTCACTCAGGATGATATTTCTAGGTTCATCCATTTTTCTGTGAATTTCATGAAGTCATTGTTTATAATTGCTGCTTAGTACTCCATTGTGTAAATGTACCACGTTTTCTGTATCCATTCTTCTGTTGAAAGACATCCAGGTTCTTTCCAGCTCTAGCTATTATAAATAAGGTGGTAATAAACATAATGGAGGATGTGTCCTTGTTATATGTTAGAGCATCTTTTGGGTACATGGCCAGGAGTGGTATAGCTGGATCCTCAGACAGAACTATTTCTAATTTTCTCAGCAGCAGCCAGCCTGATTTACAAAGTGGTTTTACCAGCCTGCAGTCCCACAAGCAATGGAGGAGTGTTCCTCTTTCTCCACATCCTTGCCAACGTCTGCTGTTACCTTTGTTTGTTATCTTTGCCATTCTCACTAGTGTGAGGTGGAGTCTCAGGGTTGTTTTGATTTGCATTTTCCTGATGACTAAGAATGTTGCACATTTCTTTTTTATTGAATATTTCATTTATTTACATTCCAAATGTTATCTCTTTTTCAAATTTCCCCTCTGTAAAACCCCTATCTCATCCTCCTTTACCTTGCTTCCATAAAGGTACTCCCCCAACCATCTACTCACTCTCACCTCACAGCCCTAGCATTTCTTTACACTGGGGCATCAAGCCTTCACAAGACCAAGGGTCTTCCCTCCCATTGTATCTGGCTTTCGCCAGTAAGCACTTCTTGGCATCTGCAATAGTGTCTGGGTTTGGTGTCTGCATGTGGGATGGATCCCCATGTGAGGCAGTCTCTGGATGGTCTTTCCTTCAGTCTCTGCTTCAATATTTGTCACTGTATTTCCTTTAGACAGGAGCATTTCTGGGTGAAAAATTTGACGATGGATAGGTGCCCCCATCCCTCAAATGGGGGACCATGCCTAACCTCTGGATATGGTCTCAACAGGTTCTATCTCCTATCTGTGGGGTATTTTAGCTAATGTCATCCCTGTGGGGTCCTGGGAAGCTCTTGCTTTCCTGACATCTGAGACTTTCTGGTTGCTACCCCTATTTCCCCATTCCCCATTGGTACACACCTCTGTTCAATTTCTTGACCCTCTGTACGTCTCCTCCTTCTCCTCCCATACCTGATTCTTCCCCTCTTTCCCCTCCACCACTTCTCTTTCTCCCAAGTCCCACCCACCCTCTACTTCTTTTGATTATTTTGTTCTTCTTTCTAAGTAGGACTGAAGTATTCACTCTTTGGTCTTCCTTCCTCTTGAGTTTCATGTGGTCCATGAGTTGTATCATGGGTATCCCATGCTCTTTGCCTAATATTCAGTTATCAATGAGTACATAACATGTGTGTTCTTTTGTGACTGAGTTAACTTACTCATGATAATACTTTCTAGATCCATCCATTTGCCTACAAATTTCTTGAATTCATCTTTTTAATAGCTGAGTAATATTCCATTGTTTAAATGTACCACATTTTCTGTATCCATTTCTGAGGGACATCTGGGTTGTTTTCAGCTTCTGGCTACTATAAATATAGATGCTATGAACATAATGGGACATGTGTCCTTGTTATATGTTGGAACACCTTCTGGGTATATGCCCAGGAGTGAAATAGCTGGGTTGTCAGGTAGTACTATGTCCAATTTTCAGAGGTACCACCAGACTGATTTCCAGAGTGGTTGTACCAGTTTGTAATCCCACCTGCAATGTTCCTCTTTCTCCACATTCTCGCCAGCATCTGCTGTCACCTGAGTTTTTGATCTTAGCCATTCTGATTGGTGTGAGGTGGAATCTCAGGGTTGTTTTTGTTTGCATTTCCTTGATGACTAAGGATGTTGAACATTTCTTTATGTGCTTCTCAGCCATTCAAGTTTCTTTAATTGAGAGTTCCCTGTTTTGCTCTGTATTCCATTTTTGAATAGGGTTATTTGGTTCTCTGTAGTTTATCTTCTTGAGTTCTTTGTCTATATTGGATATTAGCCATCTATCAGATGTAGGATTGGTAAAGATTTTTTCCAAATCTGTTGATTGCTGTTTTGTCCTATTGACAGTGTCCTTTGTTTTATATAAGTTTTTTCAATTATATGAGTTCCCATTTTTCCTTTTTGCTATTAAAGCATGAGCCATTGGTGTTGTGTTGAAAAAGTTTTCCCTGAGTCCAAGGCTTCTGGGCTCTTCCTCACTTTCTATTTTATTAGATTCTGGTTTTATGTGGAGGTTCTTGATTCACTTGTTCTTGAACTTCATAAAATAAAATAAGAATGGGTCAATTTGCATTCTTCTACATGCTGACCTCCAATTAAACCAGCACCCTTTGTTGCATATGCTGTCCTTTTTTTCCACTGGATTATTTTAGCCTTTTTTTTTTGTCAAAGATCAAGTGACCATTGGTATGTGGGTTCATTTCTGTGTCTTAAATTCTATTCTGTTGATCTACTTGCCTGTCTCTGTACCAATACCATGCAGTTTTTAATCACTATTGCTCTATATTATAGTTTGTGGTAAGGGATGGTGATTTCTCCAGGTGTTCTTTATTGTTCAGAATAGTTTTCATTATCCTAGGTTTTTTGTTATTCCAAATGAATTTGAGAATTGCTCTTTCTATCTCTATGAAGAATTGAGCTGGAATTTTGATGGGGATCACATTGATTTGTAGATTGTTTTGAATAAGATGGCCATTTTTACTATATGAATCCTGCCAATCCATGAGCACTGGAGATCTTTCCATCTTCTGAGGTCTTCTTTGATTTCTTTCTTCAGGGACTTGAAGTTTTTGTCATGCAGATCTTTCACTTGCTTGGTTAGAGTCACACCAAGGTATTTTATATTACTTGTGACTATTGTGAAGGATTATGTTTCCTGAATCTCTTTCTCAACCTATTTTTTCTTTGAGTAGAGGAAGCCTCCCAATTTGTTTGATTTAATTTTATATCCAACCACTTTGCTGATGTTGTTTATCAGGTTTAGGAGTTCTCTGGTGTAATTTTTGGTGTCTCTTAAGTATACTATCATATCTTCTGCAAGTAATCATATCTTGACTTCCTCACTTTCCATTTCTATCCCTCTGATTTCTTTTTGTTGCATAATTGCTCTGGCTAGAATATCTAGTACTACATTGAATTGTCCCTGATTTTAATGGGATTGCTTTGAGTTTCTCTCTATGTAGTTTGATGTTGACTAGTGGTTTGCTATAGATTGCTTTTATTGTATTTAGGTATGTACCTTGAGTTTCTGATCTTTCCAATACTTTTAACGTGAATGGATGTTTTATGCTTTCAAAGACTTTTCGGCATGTAGTCAGATGATCGTATGTTTTTTTTCCCTTTGAGTTTGTTTATATAGTGGATTACATTGATGGATTTCCATATATTGAAACATTCCTGCATTCCTGGGATAAACCCTCCTTGATCACACTGCATGACCATTTTGATATATTCTTGGATTCGGTTCGTGAGAATTTTATAAAGTAATTTTGTATCAATATTTATCATGTAAATTGCTCTATAGTTCTCTTTCTTTGTTGGTTCTTTTTGTGGTTTAGATATCAGTGTAACTGTGGCTTTATAGAGTGAATTGTGTAGTGTTACTTCTGTTTTATGGAATAGTTTTAGGTGTATTTGGATTAGATCTTCTTTGAAAGTCTGATAGAATTCTGCACTTAAAACCATCTGGCCCTGGGATTTTTTTTTTTTTTATGATTGCTTCTATTTCTTCAGTGGTTATGGGACTGTTTAGATGGTTTATCTGATTGTGATTTAACTTTGGTACTTGCTATCTACCTAGAAAATTGACCATTTCATCCAGATTTTCCAGTTTTTTTTTTTAAATATAGGTTTTTGTAGTAAGATCTGATGATTTTTTTCAATTCCCTCAGTTTTTTATTTATTTTTTATTTTTTTTTATTTTTGTTATGTGTCCCTTTTCATTTCTGATTTTGTTAATTTAGATATTGTCTCTGTGGGCTTTGGTTAGTCTTGCTAAGGGTTTATCTATCTTTTTGATTTTTTCAAAGAACATGCACCTGGTTTTGTTGATTCTTTGTATAGTTCTTTTTGTTTCTACTTGGTTGATTTCAGCCGTGAGTTTATTTCTTGCCATCTACTAATATTGGGTGTATTTGTTTCTTTTTTTCTAGAGCCTTCAGATGAGGTGTTAAGTGTATGGTCTCTCCAATTTCTTTATAGGGGCACTCAGAGCTCTTATGAGTTTTCTTCTTAGCATTGCTTTCATTGTGTCCCATAAGTTTGGATATGTTGTGCCTTCATTTTCATTGAATTCTAAAGAAGTCTTTAATTTCTTTCTTTATTTCTTCCTTGACCAAGTTGTCATTGAGTAGGGTGTTGTTCAGTTTCCACATGTATGTGGGCTTTCCATTGTTTTTGTCATTATTGAAGACAAGTCTTAGTCCATGGTGATCTGATAGGACACATGGGATTATTTCAATCTTATTGTATCTGTTGAGGCCTCTTTTGTGACTGAGTATATGGTCAATTTCTGAGAAGGAATCATGAGGTGCCAAGAAGAAGGTATATTCTTTTGTTACATGGTGAAATATGTGTAGATATATGTTAAATCCATTTGCTTTATAACTTCTTTAAGTTTCACTGTATGTCTGTTAATTTCTGTTTCCATGATGTATCTATTGTTGACAGTGGGGTATTGAAATCTCCAACTATTATTGTGTGAGGTTTAGTGTGTGCTTTGAGCTTTACTAAAGTTTGTTTTATAAATTTGGGTACCCTTGCATTTGGAGCATAGATATATAGACTTGAGAGTTCTTCTTGGTAGATTTTTCCTTTGATGAGTATGAAGTGTTTTTCCTTATCTTTTTTGAGTTCATTGATGTTAAGAGATATTAAAGTATAGTGACAATTGGTTCCCATTATTTTTTTGTTGTTAGAGGTGGAATTATGTTTGTGTAGCTATCTTCTTTTGGATTTGTAAGACTACTATATTGCTTTTTCTAGGGTGAACTTTCCCTACTTGTGTTGGAGGTTTCTCTCTATTACCTTTTGTAGGCCTGGATTTGTGGGAAGACACTGTGTAAATTTGGTTTTGTCATGGAATATTTTCATTTCTCCATCTATGGTAATGGAGAGTTTTGCTGTGTATAGTAGCCTGTGCTGGCATTTGTGTTCTCTTCGGGTCTGTATGACATCTTCCCAGGATCTTCTAGTTTTCATAGTCTCTGTTGAGAAGTCTGGTGTAAATTTGATGGGTTTGCCTTTTTATGTCACTTGACCTTTTTTGCCTTATTGCTTTTAGAATTTTTTCTTGTTTTTTTTTTTTTTTTTGCATTTGGTGTTTTGATTATTATGTAATGGGAATAATTTCTTTTCTCATCCATTCTATTTTCAGTTCAGTAGGCTTTTTGTATGTTTATGGGCATCTCTTTATGTTAGGGAAATTTTCTTCTCTAATTTTATTGAAGATATTTACTGGCCTTCTAATTTGAGAGTCTTTTGTCTCTTCTATACCTATTATCCTTATGTTTGATCTTTTTATTGTGTCTTGGATTTCCTGGATGATTGGGGTTGGAACCTTTTTGCATTTTGCATTTTATTTGAATGTTGTGTCAATGTTGTCTCTGGTATCTTCTGTACTTGAGATCCTCTCTTCTATCTCTTGTATTCTGTCTGTGATGCTTGTGTCTATTATTGCTGATCTCTTTCCTAGATTTTCTATCTACAGGGTTGTTTCCCTTTGAGATTTCTTTATTGATTCTACTTCCATTTTTAGATACCAGATGATTTTGTTCAATTCCTTCACTTGTTTGTTTTTGTTTTCCTGTAATTCTTTAATGGATTTTTGTGTTTCTACTTTAAGATCCTCTACCTGTTTACCTGTGTTCTCCTGTATTTCTTTATGGGAGTGTGGGACTGTGTAAGGGTGTCTTGGTTCTTGGCTGGGCATGGGCCTGGAATCCCGAGACTCCAAGGGAGAAATGGCAGGTATTCGGCCAAGTCCCCAGAACTCAGGGTTCTGACACGCAGTCTAGTCTCCATGGACCTACATTGTTCAGTCACGTAAGTCATTACAGCCCCTCCCAATGTGCACAGGTAGAGGGTATGACTACAGGCCTCAGGCCCTAGAGAGATTTAAATACTAATGAAGGCCATAGGGCAGAGTCAATTAATCATTCCTCCCCAGACTCTCCCCCTTTCTCCCTCCCTATTTAACTCAGGTCTGCCCTGAGTTTCATGGGGAGTAGGGAGGTACATCCAGGTCCATCTACCATCTGCCATGAAAATAAACCCTTTTGGAACTATGGACATTCTCATGACTTTGGGGGCCTGCTTTCGACAAAGCTTCCAGCCTTTGAAACTCCAGACCTTTCTCCTGTATGTGGGACCTGCCAGTGTGGAAATTCTCCAGGACTCTGTTGCTCAGTCTTTTTCCCACATGGGAGTTATTTATGTCCTACTTAAAGTCCTCTATCATCATCATGAGATGTGATTTTAAATCAGAGTCTTGCTTTCCTGGTGTGTTGAGGAATTCAGTGCTCATTTTGTAGGAAGAATGGTGGTCTGATGATATCAACTAGCCTTGGTTTCTGTTGCTTACGTTCTTGTCCTTGCCTCTTACCATCTGGATATCTCTGGTGTTAGCTGGTCTTGGTGTCTCTGATTCTGGATTGTCTCTACTGCAAATTTGTATGTCAGTACTCTGAGAATCCACTTCTCTCTGTGAGGAATTTGGTTATGGAGAGCTGTGTCACAGTGTCAGTTCCGGGGCTCAGATGGAAACCTGAAGGATGCTTTCCCTTGTTTTTCCTTGGTTCCTGATCACTCTGGGCTAGTCCTCCTTGGGCCAGGAATTTGAGCAGAAGTGGTGGTGTTACCTGTGCTCACACGTGTGCCTGCACTCTTGGGAGACCAGCTCTCTTCCAGTGGTATATGGGTATGGAGTGCTGTGGCACAGGATCAGGTACAGGTGCTGTGGAACAGGATCAGCTACGGGCACAGATATTCCATGCAATATTTATCACTATTGCTCTATAGTATAGCTTGAGGCAAGGGATGGCGATTCCTCCAGATGTTCTTTTATTGTTGAGAATAGTTTTTGCTATCCTGGCATTTTTGTTATTCCAAATGAATTTGAGAATTGTTCTTTCTAACTCTATGAAGAATTGAGTTATAATTTTGATGGGGATTGCATTGAATTTGTAGATTGATTTTTCAAAAGATGGTCATTTTTACTATATTAATCCTGCCAATCCATCAGCATGGGAAATGTTTCTACCTTCTGAGGTCTTCTTTGATTTCTTCCTTAAGGGATTTGAAGTTCTTGTTATACAGTTCTTTCACTTGCTTGGTTAGAGTCACACCAAGATATTTCATATTATTTGTGACTATTGTGAAGAGTGTGGTTTCTAATTTCTTTCTCAGCCCTTTTATTTTTTGAGTAGATGAAGTCTACTGAATTGATAGACTTAATTTTACATCCACCCACTTTTCTGAAGTTGTTTATCATCTGTAGGAACTCTTTGATAACAATTTTTGGGCATCTTATATATACTATCACATCACCTCCAAATAGTGATATCTTGACTTCCTCCCTCCCAATTTGTACTCCTTTATTCCCTTTTGTTGTCTGTTTGCTTTGGATAGGATTTTGAGAACTATAGTCAATAGGTTTGTCTTGTCCTTGATTTTAATGGGATTGCTTTTATTTTTTTCTCCATTTAGTTTGATGTTGGCTATTGGTTTGCTGTATATTGCTTTTATTATTTTTAGGTATGAGCCTTGAATTCTTGGTATCTCCAATACTTTTAGAGTGACTGGGTGTTGTACTTTGCCAAAGGCTTTTCCAGCATCTAGTGAGATACTCATATAGTTTTTTTCTTTGAGTGTGTTTATGTAGTGAATTATATTGATTAATTTCTGTGCATTGAAATACATTCCCCTGTATTCCTGGGATGAAGCTTACTTGATCATGGTGGATGATTGTTTTGATGTGTTTTTGGATTTGTTTTGTGAGAAATTTATTGAGTATTTTTGCATTTATATTCATAAAGGAAATTGGTCTGTAGTTCTCTTTCTTTGTTGTGTCTTTTTGTGGTTTAGGTATCAATATAACTATGTCTTCATAGAAAGAATTGGATAGTGTTCCTTCTGTTTCTATTTTGTAGACTTGCTTGAGAAGTATTGGAATTAGATCTTTTAAAGTCTGATAGAATTCTGCTCTAAAATCATCTTACCCTGGCCTTTTGTAGGTTTGGAAGCTTCTAATGTCTGCTTTTATTTCCTTTTGGGTTATGGGGCTGTTTAGATGGTTTATTTGATCCTGATTTAACTTTGGTACCTGGTATCTGTCTAGAAAATTGTGCATTTCATCATGACTTTCCACTTTTGTTGAGTATAGGCTTTTGTAGTAGGATCACATAATTTTATTGAATTTCCTTGGTTTTTGTTGTTATGTCTGCCTATTCATTTCTGTTTTTGTTAATATGGATACTGTCTCTGTGCCCTCTGTTTTGTCTGGCTAAGGGCTTATCTATTTTATTGATTTTTCTCAAACAACAAGCTCATGGTTGTGTTGATTCTTTGTATAGTTCTATTTGTTTCTACTTTGTTGATTTCAGCCCTGTGTTTGATTATTTCCTGATGTCAACTCCTCTTAGGTATATTTGCTTCTTTTTGTTCTAGAGTTCTCATATGTGCTGTCAAGCTGCAGTAAGCTCTCTCCACTCAGACCTATGAGTTTTTCTCTTAGCACTGTTTTCATTGTGTCCCATAAGTTTGGATATTTTGTGCCTTCATTTTCATTGAATTCTACAAAGTCTTTTATTTCTTTTTTTATTTTTCCTTGACCAAGTTATCATTTAGTAGGTTGTTATTCAGCTTCTACGTGTATGAGGGCTTTCTGTTGTTTTTGTTGCCATTGAAGATGAGACATAGTTCATGTTGGTCTGATAGAATACATAATTCAATGTTCTTGTGCATGTTGAGGATTGTTTTGTGTTTGAGTATATTGTCAATATTTGAGAAGTTACCATGATGTGCTGATAAGAATGTATATTTTTTTGTTTTAGGATGAAATGTTCTATAGATATCTGTTAAGTCCATTTGTTCCATAACTTCTGTTAGCTTCAATGTATCTCTGTTTAGTTTGTGTTTCCATGATCTGTGCATTGCTGAGAGTGGAATCTTTAAGTCTTCAACTATTATTGTATGAGGTTCAATGTGTGCTTTGAGTTTCAGTATCTTTTCTTTTACAAATGTGGATGCACTTGCATTCAGGGCATAGATGTCAGAATTGTGAGTTCATCGTGGTGAATTTTTCCTTTGATGAGTATGAAGTTTCCTTCCCCATCTTTTTTGATGACTTTTAGTTGAAAGTGTATTTTGTTGGATATTAGAATGGCTATTCCAGCTTGTTTCTTGGGACCATTTGGTTGGAAAAAAAATTTCCCATCCTTTTACTTTGAGGTAATATCTGTCTTTGTCTCTGAGGTGCATTTCCTGTATGTAGCAAAATGCTGGATCCTGTTTATGCATCCAGTCTGTTAGTATATTTCTTTTTATTGGGAATGGAGTGAATTGATGTTGAGAGGTATCAGGGATCAATGATTGTTGGTTCTTGTTATTTTTGTTGTTAGAGATTGAATTATGTTTGTGTGTTTCTCCTTTTTCATTTGTTGTGAAAAGATTAATTTCTTGCTTTTTCTTAGGTGTAATTTCCCATCTTTAGTTGGAGTTTTCCTTCTATTATCCTCTATAGGGCTGGATTAGTGGAAAGATATTATTTGAATTTGGTTTTGTCTTGCAATACCTTGGTTTCTACATCTGTGGTAATTGCGAATTTTTCTGAGTATAGTAAGTCACTTGGGCTGTCATTATTGTTTTCTTAGGGTATGTATGTCATCTTTCCAGGACCTTCTGGCTTTTAGAGTGTCTGTTGATAAATCTGATATGATTCTTATAGGTCTGGCTTTATATGTTATTTGACCTTCTTCTCTTACTACTTTCAAAATTCTTTCTTTGTTCTGTGAATTTGGTGTTTTAATTATTATGTGACAAAAGGAGATTGTTTTCTGGTCCCATTTGTTTGGTGTTCTATAGGCGTCTCATATGTTTATGAGCCTTAATTTCTTTAGGTTAGGAAAGTTCTCTTTTATAATTTTGTTGAAGATGTTTGCTGACTCTTTGAGTTGGAAATCTTCACTCTCTTTTATACCTATTATTCTCAGGTTCAGTCTTTTCTTTGTGTCCTGGATTTCTTGAATGTTTTAAGATAGGAGCTTTTTGTCTTTTGTATTTTTCCTTGACTGTTGTGTCGATGCCTTCTATGGTATCTTCTACCACTGAGATTTTTCTTGTATTCTGTTGGTGATGCTTGCATCTGTGACCCCTGTTTGCTTTCCTAGGTTTTCAATCTCCAAGGCTGTTTCCCTTTGTGTTTTCTTGAATGTTTCTACTTCCATTTTTAGATCCTGGATAATTTTGTTCAATTCCTTCACCTGTTTGACTATGTTCTCCTGTATTTCTTTAAGGGATTTATGTGTTTCCTCATTAAAGACTTCTACCAGTTTACCTGAGTTCTCCTTTAATCACCTTCATGAAATGAGAATTTAGATCTGAATCTTGCTTTACAGGTGTGTGGGATATCCAAAACTTGCTGTGGTGGGAAAACTGGGTTCTGATGTTGCCAGGCTGTATTGGTTTTTGTTGCTTATGTTCTTATGGTTGCCTCTCACCATCCAGTTATCTCTGGTGTTTTCTATCCTTCCTGTCTCTAACTGGAGCCCATCCTTCCTGTGAGCCTGTGATCCTGTGATCCTTGATTTGTTAGAATACCTGGGGAGTCAAGCTGCAATTGGGGTGTGGGCTGTGTGGGTATGGGTCCAGAGCTGATTCTCTGTTCCTTGTAGAGTTGGAAACGGGAAGGTGCACAGGTCTCTGTCTGGGCAGGGAATCTGCTGATGTTAGCATACTTTTTCAAATGTCTTGAAATTCAGATTGGACACTTCAGAAGGTTTTTACATAATATATAAGAATTGGTAAGTTATCGCAAGTAAGAAAAAGTGTCCAATCGATTACCCGTGTGGGATCAGAAGGGCAAACAGGGAAGTTGAGACCTTCTTTGGCTGACATATCTATCAACTTACAGGTAATGGATCTTTTACAATAATGGGGTACACAAATTAATATTTATGCACTTCCAGGAAAATCAAATGAAGAAATTAGAGGTGATATGGTAGATGCTCCCAGGAAAGGTAGAAAACAGGTGATAGAGAACAATTGTTAGCTGTGCCCATGGTCAAAAAACAGCACATCATAGGGATTGAGTTTCCACATTTATAAAAGAGGCTACTGCTAGCATACCAATATCCCTGGAGTTTCAGTATATAGACAACCAGCTCATGGAATTCCCTTGTTTGTTGTAAAAAGAAATCAGATAAATGGAGGATGATAGAAGGTTTAAGAGCAGTTAATAAAGTAATTCAACCTATGGGTCCTTTACTGCTTGGACTTCATTAACCATCTTTGTTACCAAGAACTATGGTAATAATTGACTCAAAAGTTTGTTTTATTCTCAATACCCTTGCATGAGAAAGATAAAAGTTTGCTTTCTCAGTACGTAATTTGAATAATAGTCATCTATTAAAGTGACACCACTGGAAGGTACTTCCACAGGGAATATAAAATATTCCAACTACATGTCAATATTTTATGCAACAACTCTTAGTAATTATTTGTAAGCAATTTTCTCAATTTGTCACTTATCATTATATGGAAGACATCCTGTAGGCTAATTGTGACAATAATGTTTTAGAGAATATATTTAAGGAAACACAATGAATTCCTCCATGGTAGGGGTTACAGAAAAAGATAAAAGCGAAGATTCACTTAGTTATAAAATTAATCAACAAAATTCAGCCACAAGAGGTACAGAGTCATAGTGAACCATTACAAACTCTTGATTTTAAAAAATAAATGGAAATATTAACTGGCTGAAGTCTACAATTGGATTAAGTACACATGAGGTAAGTAATTTGTTTCAACCATTACAAGAAGATTCTAATTTAAACTTTCCAAAATGTCTAACAGCTGAAGCAGTAAAAAAGGTAATTCTTATAGTACAATACTGCAGTAGGCATAATCGTATGGAATTTATCCTAAACCTGATGGTATTCTAGTCCTTTTATCTTTAACTCATTTTCCTACTGGTCTCATTATTCAAAGGGAAGATAGTATTATGGAATGCATTTTCTTATCTCATATACCAAGTAAAAAATTAAAGAGGTACACAGTAAGGATTTCTGAATTAATTATTAAAGGTAGAATGAAACAATGTCCATTGGCAGGAACAGATCCAGCCAAAATTGTTGTACCTGTTTCAAATGTTGAGATTATGCCATTATGTGTGACTAATGAGGATTAGCTAAAATCTTGTAGTAACTTCTTGGGTAAAATTAATAACAAATATCACAAAGCCAGTATGTACACTAATCTTCTATGTATAGTAAAGAGCACATAAATTCCTGAGCCAGCAACATTTTTACTTATGCAAACAAGTTAGGGATGGCAGGTTATATGTCTGATAAAATAGTCAAGGTGGTCAAAATTCTGCACATATCAGTTCAAAAATCAGAATTGTATGCTATCCTTATGATATTATTACATTATTCTTAACCTCTTAACATAATTACTGATTCTTTATGTGTGGAAAGTGTTGTTGTGCATATAGAGACTGCTGAATTTGTACCTGATAACTGAGAATTAATTTTATTGTTTATACAATCACAACAGGTCATCAGAAGCAGAGATTATCATTATATATTACTCATTTTCAGTCTCATACAGGTTTGCCTGGTACATTAGCTTAAGGAAATGAGGAAATTGACCAATTACTCATAGGAAACATGTTATAAGCCTCAAAATTTTCTGAGAAACATCATGCTAATGGGAAAGGTTTAAAGAAAATAATTTTCATCATTTGTCAGCAAGCCAAAGAAATAATAAAAAATGTCCTACATATTCTCTATAAAACCAAACTCCATTGCCTTTTGTTAGTAACCCCAGGGGTACTAAAAGTGACATCTGGCAGATGAACATTTTCCACTTTGCAGAATTTGGAAAACAAAGGATATTCACCATACCATTGACACATTCTCAGGGTTTCAATGACCAACTGCTTTAAGTTCTGAAACAATTGATTGTGTAAGTACAATTTAATAGAAATCATTGCAATTATGAGGATACTGAACAAATTAAATTCTCTAATAAGGTGGAATAATTCTTTGCATATTATAATATAAAGCATGTTACTAGCATACCACATAATCCCACAGGACAAGCAGTTATAGAAAGGGCCAATCACATCTTAAAAGAGGTGCTTATTAAACAAAAAAGGAAGACTAAAAATTCCTAGGGTCAGAACAAATATTGCGTTGTTAACTCTCAATTTTCTAATTGTTGGTGAAAAAAAAACCAAAAACCAAAACAGCAGCTGAGAGACACCAAATTACTGGGGGAAAAAATAAAGCTGAGGAACTAGGCCAACTAATATACTGTAAGGATATCTTGACATTAGAATGGAAACCTATTCTAGTTTTGAGACAAGGAGTGGTTATGCTTTTGAATCTACTAGGAATGAAAAAATTATGGTTACCAACAAAACTTAAAAAAATCAGATCTGACCAGGGAAAACCTCTTAGAAATGTATGTCTTTACAAAGCAAGTAGCCCATATGATTCACAGACTGCCCCAGTTACTGATTTTTTCAAAAAATGCATGTAAACCAGCTTCAAAGTCTAGCACAAGTGATTGATCACACAGAGACTGGGTATACACAGAGAGTAGACAATACAGTCACATTTTCTCAGTATTTTGGCCAGTTGTGAACCTGTTTTAACCACTATCTACAGCCAAATTGGTTTCTAAAATGAATGCTAGCAATAGCACCAATCTACGTAGTTAAATATAAGGATTATAAAGCAGTTTGATGCCATATCATTAAGAATAACTAGAATAGTAGTTTTCTTCTTATAGCCTTATGACCTCCACAGCCATGGTCCCTTGACCAGGTTTTCTGAACCAGGCATTATAATCAATATCGTATAATTTCAGATTAGAATAGGGAAAATAACCTAATCATTCATCTGGATTACAAATGATAACAGCCTCCAATTTTTTCTTTTTTGTGTGTCAACACAACATTGTGAGAAAATGATCACAATAAAATCATGTTTTCATTGAATAAATTTTTTGCCAAAGTTGCCCTGAACCCATGAAAATTTCCATGTGTCCGTATCTTAAATGATCAAATTCCAAGTGTACCTTACCTTGTATATCTTACCAAAAATAATATTACACTAATATATTATCTGAATTATAGATAATCCTCCAATATCTACTATTTCTTGTCACTGATATTGGGTAGTTATAGCCATTCATCCAGAGAGCCAAGTTCAGCCTAATGTTGTTTCAGTATATTTTGCATCTCAGTCTGACTTTCCCTAAACCTCCAGGCAGAGTGGATCCACGGAAGATGCTTCTGTGTCCCAGGAGCTCAAGATCATTAAATTCAGATTTCGTGGCTCCAAAGCTGGGAGGATTCATCTCTGTTATTTTAGTCAGCTGGTTTGTAGTGCATTTTAAACCACAGCCCAAGGAATCAAATGCACTGGGACATTGTGAAAACAGATTTGTGAGAAAAGCAGTGAGTAAGGCTGTCAGGCATTTTTTTTTGATTTTACATAAAAGAACATGGATATTTTACCTGCTCAGTTCCTATGCTCTTCCCATAAATTCTGTGAGAAGCGCATATTTAACTGCAGGAGTCTTTGGATTTGTCAGACACCTGTGTCCATGTGTCCAATCTGAATGAACAGCAATAAATGACAAGAGAGCACAGTTTGAGCTCACTGCAGCTGTCACAAAATGAAGTACAAAGTTTAGTGAGGATCAAGATCACATAACTTGTTAGACACTGATGGCAGTTGTTGCTCATCTGGTATATTCTTCAGTTTGAGATTGGGAAATATTTTGTTCATTAATTAATTAATTAATAGTTCAAGTTACATCCCAATTGCAGACCTCTTTTCTCCCTGAGTCCACTGTATACAACTTCTTCCCCTATATCTTCCTTCCTTTTTTCTTTGAGAAAGGGGAGGTCCCCACAACACCCTGGGTACCAACACACTATGGTACATCAAGTCACTGCAGGACAAGGCACAACCTCTTCCACTGAGGCTAGACAAGGCAGCCTAGTTAGGAGAACAGGGTCCACAGTCAGACAAGAAAGTCATGAAAAGTTCTTTCTACAGTTGTTGGGAGATTCACATGAATACCAAGTTTCATATGTGCTACATATGTGCAGGGGGTGAGCGGGAAGCGACTAGGTATAGTCCCTTGAATTCTGTTTGGTTGGCTGTTCAGTCTCTGAGAGTCCACCAAGGGCCCAGGTTATTTGATTCTGTTGGTCTTCTTAGGAAGTCTCCATCCTCTCTGGGTTCCTCAATCCTTGTCCTAACTCACAAGGCTCTTTGAATTTCCTCTGATGTTTGGTCTCTACATCTGTTTTGGCCAGCTACTGGGTAGAGTCTCTCAGATGACAGTTATGCTAGGTTCCCCTCCACCCGCTATTCTCCTCCTCATATTTGGCCTGCTGGGTCTTCCAACATGCCCAGCAGCTGTAAGGTCTGACCTTTCCCTGCTGTGATCCATCTTCAGGTATACACAGCCACCTGCAATTCTGGAGGCCTGCAGCTATCAGGGACCAATAGGTGAGATTCCTAACCCCAATTTCTTGCCTCTGCCCCTCCAGGAAAACCCAGCAGGGAGTCCCTCCTATCCTGTCTCTACTTCTTGTCTCAAGGCACAACTCTGCCTGCTTCCTTGTAGTCCTGATGCTACCCATAACCTGCCCTCTCCCCCAGCAGGTCCAGAAGCTGTGAGGTCTGCCCTGTCCTTTGTGTTCCATTTTCTCTTCCATACCTCGATCAGCAATCCTGGATGTCTGCAGCCTTCAGGGACTACCAGCTTTGCTTCCATCTCTGGAGGCCTGTTGCAACCCAGGGCATCCAGAGGCCTGAAGCCATCAGTGACTATCAGCTCTCCTTGTATCCCTAGAAACTTGCTGTCACTTAGGACAAAGAGTTCTACCTGCAGTCTCAGTGGCCTGCTGTTATCAGGAGATTACCAGCTTTACCTGTATCACTGGAGTCTTCAGGAACTACCAGTCCTGCCAACACCAGAGATTGGAAGCTTCCTTAACTCACAAACTATTTCTCTGTTATGTTGGTATGTCAGTAGTTTATAAATGATAGCTGAACATGCTGATCACAAATCATTTAATGTTTTGTACTTGAAAAGTTTCTGTGTAAAATGATATATTTAATGCAAAATAAAAGAAAAATGCATATTGATTAAATGTATATTTAATTTCAATTATAGTCTGATTTAATTTTAGCACATTAATATCAGAAGAATAATTCACTTTGGATATCAATAACATGAATTGTCTTCTATCAGATTAATGATATATATTCATTACTGTCTTTTATAGGACTTTTTTTTTACTGTTTCTTTCTTGTATTTTTGTGATTTTTTTCTCAGCATATCTTATCATGTTTTCTATAATGATCAATCTGAGATAGCTCTCTTAAAGTTTCAAAAAAGTCAACTGATTTAAATATGTCTTGTATTTTAACCCAAACCTACTAGGTCCCGTAATGGATTTCTGTTGGTGATGAGTAGCCAATCACTTTCAGTGTTTTTTTATGCTTTCTCTGATGGCATTTTGTCTGTTGATTGACCCCAGGCACTCACACACATACTGACCAGGCATTTGTTCTTCATTTTCTCTCTGCTTTGCATGGTTTCCTCCAGCCCAGCCCAGCTGCTCAGAATTTATAAACCAGGCCTTTGAATTGCAATCGAACTGCATCAGACAGGCAGGGGGAGCAAGATGGAATTACAGACCCAGGTCCTCATATTTCTGTTGCTTTGGGTACATGGTAAGATATTTAAAGTATTAAAATGTTTTCAAAGTTTCATCTTTGTATAAGAAATTTGCAATATGTGCCAGTGTGCAATATTTCTTACATAATAATACTATGACATTATAAGGACATTTAAATGATAAATTATACCTGGTATTATAATCTATGTTTGTGTATGTATGTGTGTCCACTGTGTATTCATTTTTGCAGGTATTTGTGGGGACATTGTGATGACCCAGTCTCCTTCCTTTTTGGCTGTGTCAGCAAGAGAGAAGGTCACTATGAGCTGCAAGTCCAGTCAGAGTCTTTTATGGAGTAAAGACCAGAAGAACTACATGGCCTGGTACCAGCAGAAACCAGGACAGTCTCCTAAACTGCTGATCTACTATGCATCCACTAGAGCATCTGGGGTTCCTGATCGCTTCACAGGCAGTGGATCTGGGACAGATTTCACTCTGACCATCAGCAGAGTGCAGGCTGAAGACCTGGCAGATTATTACTGTCAGCAGAGTTATGATACTCCTCCCACAGTGCTTCAGCCTCCTACAGAAACTTCCTTTAAAATTTAAACAACTGTATACACGACACCCAGCCCTGGGCATGCACACTTCTCCCTTTTGCCTGAGACCTGTTGTGCCTGAAAAACTGACAAAAATGTTTACAGAGCCCAGTAAAAACTAATGTATTAAATGCCTCTTAGGTCTTTTGGTTTAAAAAGTCTATACAGCAAAATACACAGTATTATTTTTCTATTCCTTCTGTAACAATTTACCACTAACAATGCTGATGGAACATGAGCGATTTATCTTTTTACAGTTTTTACAGTTCTGTAAATTTGATATCTAATGTAAGACCCTATGGACTGAATTGGTAATATTGGTATACTGTTTGATTAGGAGTGTATAGGAAAATTTTTTTCTACTTTTTTTCTAGTTCCTAGAGGGTTTTCTTACTTCCTTAATGATATCCCTTTTCCATTTTTCCTCATTTTTCCTTTTATGAATCTTATTTGTTTTCTTTTTATTTAATTATCTTTATGTACATGTGTGCATCTGTGTGTGTGTGTGTGTGTGTGTGTGTGTGTGTGTGTGAACACCTGCAGATGAATATGTTCAGTGCCATTTTTGTGGAGGTCGGAGGACAACTAGGAATTTATTTTGTTTTTGCCAAGTGGCTTCTGGGGTCTCAGGTCTGACACTAGGCTTGGTGGCAAGTACCTTTGTCCTATGTGTAATGTTGCTTCTTCTTAAAATTCTTTATTGATATTTACTCATTTTATGCAAGTTTTATAGCAGAATGTCTTTCAAGTAAGTCATATATTTTGACTATGCCCACTAACTTTCCCCATTTGCATTTCCCTTTCATCTTGTTTCAGTGGGGCTATTTTTGACCTATCAGCAACATAACTACTGATAAAGAGACTTTAATATTTTAAGGCTTAGGCCTTTTCTGGGCAGTCTCCCAGCTACACTAACTTGACTTGTCCTTGTCAGGAGCCATAATAGGACAAGTTAATAATTAGCAGGTGATGATCCTGAAAAGGCCTGCCTTGGATTATTATATAATCTGCAACAGGTGCGTTCTTCTTTAGCAAGGCTGTAAGGGACTCATTTTTAGGAAAGATTCCTGCTATTAATATGCTTTTCCTATTACTATTAAACATATATAACAATCACTGTACATAATTAACAATCGAACATACAGAGATATACCTTAACACATTGTACTGCAACATCTTGTTATTTTTTCTAGTCTACTTCTCTCTCTGTCTGTCTCTCTCATTCTCTCTGTTTCCTTTTTCTATCTAAATGCATATATACACATATGTACATAGGTACACATACGTACACATATACACATGTATATACAAATAAACACCACACATATATACACATGCACATACACACATGTATACACATACTCACACAGATACACACTTATAGATGCATACATACATACATACATACATACATACATACATACATAAATTTTACATACAACATATTAAGGATCCAAAAAGGAGAGAAAATATAACATCTGTTGCCCTTGTTTCTGGGGCCACATATGAATCTAAAATATTTTTATCTCTTTTTCAACTGTGGAGACTGAGATACTAGATATTCCCATCCTAAATATGACCCAGTGTGACAAATGCTCTTTCTTTAGAATATCTTGTTAGTCCAGCACTGGATTTTGTAGTAAAGGATAAATAAAGTCCAGTTGCTTTTACTTCTTGCTCAGGATCACAATGTGAAAAGCACTGTTGCTTGAAAACTTTGATATTGTTGAGACTAGAAAGTGTTTCAAGAACTCTCCATTCTTTAGAATATTCAAAGAACACTTATTTTTGTCTTACAGTTTTAAAAATTGGAGTTTTTGGGAAAGAGGGAGGGAGAGAGAGAGAGAGAGAGACAGAGACAGAGACAGAGAGACAGAGACCGATAACAGAGAGAGATGGGGAGTATGAAGTTGGGTGGGTAGGGAGGAGGAAAGAATCTGACAGGAGTTGGGGAAAAGGAAGCAAGATCAAAATATATAAGTTTTTTAAAAAGAAATGGTGAAAATTGAACAAGGCAGTCATAAAATTCCTTAGGATGTGTTTGAGCTGCTCCGTGAATGGTTTTGCCAATCTTACCTACCACTGAGATGAGAGCAGGTGTCCCGCTGATTATGAGCTTTACTGAGCTGCTTTGCGTTGGGCATGATTGCATACTCAAATAATCTTCAAAGCCTGTGACCAGAAAAGGAGTCTCTAGTCCAGTTCTAAGAGATGGGGTCAGCTGCTCTCTTGCTCTGGGTGCTGATGCTATGAGTACAAAGTGAGACAGTCCAACAAAGCATTATGAGCTTCTACAGTAGCCATGCATGTTTCCCATGTCTCTGGGGGCTTGATCATTGGAATTATGACATTTAAAATTTCTTTTTAACCATCATATTTTCTCTTTTATTTCCTAATAGTTGAGTGATGCCTGTGATTTTTGCCACAGGTGTCATAAATATCACACTGAGATGGTTTAAGTATGCCTATAACTGTAGTGTTTGTGTACTTATCATTCCAGGATCTACTGGGGACACTGTACTGACCCAGTCTTCAGCTTCATTGGCTGTGTCTCTGGGACAAATGGATGCCATATCCTGCAAGTTCTGTGAGAGCGTCACTGACACACTGTACAACAGCAGTATGCAGTAGTATCAACAGAACCCTTAACAGCTTCCCATAGTCCTGATTTATGAATCATCCAGTGTATATCCTGGTGTTTTTGTCAGGTTGAGTGGTAGTTGGGCTGAGACAGATTTCATACTCATCTGTAGAAGCCAACAATGCTGCAAGCTATTACCACCATCATGGTAAGGAATTTCCTCCACAGGTCTCTAGTCTAAACAAAATACTCCTGGACTTGTTGCTCAATAAGATTCCAACTGTCACATATTTCTTTCTCTCTAAACATCTCTAGCAAACATCTTTAGGTTTCTTTAAAAAAAAAGTATACTGGCTAAATTTATGCCAACTTGATACATAAGGAGTCATCTAAGAGTAGGCAACCCTGATTAAATGCCTCCACAAGTATTGGTATATAGGCAAGCCTGTAGAGCATTTTCTTAATTAGTAAATGATGTGGGATGTCCCTATAAAATATCAGTGAAACAATCACTGAGCTTGTGGTCCTGAGTTTTATTAGACAGCAGGCTGAACCAGCCATGTGAGCAAGCTAGTACCCCTCAGTGTCCTCTGCATCAGGTCCTGCCTCCAGGTTCCTGCCCTGGCTTATTTGAATTTCTGTTCTAACCTCCTTCAGTGATGGACTATGGATGGGGAAGTATAAACCATATAAACACTTTTATCCCCAAATTGTTTTTATCATGGCATTTCATTGAAAGTGTTGTGACCTAACACTTAAAGTAAAACCTGAAATGCACAGTGTTTATACTGGTGCATATGTTTCCCTGTACATGTTATAATTAATTTCCTTTCTACATGGTGACCTCTATTTAATTTCTTAAAGAATTTGTTTTAGATTTAATAACTTTTTGATTTAGTAGGTGGCAATACTAAATATGAAGAAACATTTTCCATTCATTTAAAATAAAAGAACCTCATATACTTAGGAATGTTAGTTTTCTAACTTTCAAATACAGATTATATTCTCACCCTAATGTTTTATTTTTCACTTCATCAACTGGATTTGACTTCTAAACATTTGAGAAAAGGTCTTACTTCATAGTCCTATGAAATATAATGACCAATCTCTATTTGACCCCACGGACTACGTGTCTTTTTCCTCCTGTGTGCCGAGATTCCAGGTATATATCATCATGTTCAGATGTTTTACATTTTCAGTCGATCTTACTTTGCAAGTGATGTAATTCCAGAAGTCTGAGTATAAACAGCCACAATCCCTAGTAGTTTAGTTACTACATGCCTTTCCATCTCCAACTTGACCTTCCATGTTGTCTCAACAAGAGCTAGACATCTAAATAAAATGATCCTTCACCACAGAGACTGAGGGATACTGGAGGCTAGCATGGCCTTTGATATGCAAACACAGGTGTGTATCAATTTAGAGTACTTTGTTCCTTCTTCCAGAGACAAGAAAAATTATCTATTTCATAAGTTTCTGATTAGTGCTGACTTTTATCTAACCACCAGAAATGCTTCTATAGTCCAACTTGAGCTAAGTCTAGACACAATTTTAGACCAAGTAAGTGGATCTCTTGTATTGGGATGCTTGATGTTTTCTGGTATGTCTGTCTAACTGTCAGCATTCGCAAAAGTTACTCTTTCATACCAGTTGCTCATCTTGATCTCCCCAAAGATCAAGACTCATCAGACCAATGATAATCATGTTTAAGTGATGATTTTCTTCTTGATGGCACTTTTTAACCTGAGAGTCAAAGGTACCCTGGGGAGGGGAGACCCCACTCAAGCCACAAGAACTCATGGCCACCCAAAAGACTCAGAGACACCGATCTTGATGTAACCAGCAAGAGGTATATTTCAATCAGTGTGCTGAGGCTGAGATCCCGGTAACCCACGCAGGGGCAGAGGAGCTCGACCCCTAGCGAGGGGAGTGTTGGATATTTAAAGGAGAAAACCACAAACTAGGGTGAGTGGGGAGGGATAACTTTGGAAAGTGTCAGAGTTCAGGGAACAATCATGGAGAAAGTGCCAGCCCATTACTCAGCATATGGCAGGGTTCAAGGGACAATTTAGGGAAGTATAGGTTTTTTTTCTCAAGGTTCAATCTTATTTAACCATATCATTTACATTATCTACTTTGTGGTTAGCCAAGTTCTTGTTCTTGGAGCACAAAGCCCTAGAACTAGCCAACCTGCTCTTCTGGCTCTTTTTACTGTTAGTCTGCTAGAAGTGAAAATTCTATTAACCCTTCAAGAGGATTGTTCAAAATCATCTTTGTCATGGGAATGAGAATGTTAAGTCCATAGGTGCCTTATTCTGCAAAGTAGTGGCATACTGCTTTTCCACAGTCATGTGTGTACACAGAAATTTAAATTAGTTTCAACACATTAGCAATATACTTAGTAGCACCAATAATACAAAAGTGTTGGATTAAGGAAAAAAGTTAAACACTTCCCCTTGGTGTCAATTAACCCATAACTAGACCAGATTTGAATTCTGCATTTCATGCCTTGTGTCTTCCATCCTGTCTGTTTATGATTCTGAATCTGGCTCTGCCTGAAGGTTGTTTTGTGAATCTATTCTTGTGTCATTCTTTGCTGTGCATTTAATGAACAGCACAAAAATCCACATGTGAATATGGGAGGAAGAATGCAGGATTATTTACAGAACTTTTAAACAGAATTTTACAATGGATTAAGTCAAAGATTACAACTGACCCTAACTGACTCAGATAACAGTATTACAAACATTATTGTTGTCAATCAATATACACATGTGACAAGCAATAATATAACCTTTATGGTGGTTATTTGTTTTTTAGGATTGTTTTAAACCTCTATTATTTTTGCTTTCTAGAAATGATAAGTAGAGCATGCATGCCTTACTCTGTGTAATGGGCATAGAAGAATACATAAATTCTTGTTGGAGCCATGTAGTAGCACAGGTTGTAAAAGTTGATTACTTGGGAAAGTGAAAGGTTTATAATTACATTATTCACTTAAAGGCAGGCTAAACAAATAGGCTAAGTATCAGCAGGATATTAGTCATAAGCATTAAGTGTCCTCAAGATGTATTATTAACTCTAGATATGAGGTCCAACAAAAGTTCAGTCTATTAGAATATAAGAGATATTTTTGTCTCTCTGCCTGGAACCCTGCTGGCCATGTCAGACTGGGAATCAGCTAAGCAATCTTTATCCCATATCTTCAGCCAATTTCCCACACTGGATCCACCAAACCCTGGGATACTCTCTGCCTGAAAACCAGCTGGCCTCTACAGCCTGGAAATTATTTAAGTAATATACACTCCCCCTCCTTTCCTCTATATGAATTACCCAGTCTCATACCCAGCCCTGAAACAGATTATCTTTTCTGCCACAATTCCAGAGGCACCACACAGTTTTTCTTGTTGGACTCCATGTTCCTGCTCCTGGACTCTGAATTAGGTAGGATATTCTCACTCTCCTTTCTGTTCTCTAATTCCTATTCCTTACCCTCATCCCCAGTGCTGTAGCAGACATCTTGCAGGAGCCTGTTCAAATTCCAGGGAAGACGCAGCTTTCTTCTTTTCTATGAACCACTTGAAGCCCCTCTGGCCACACCTTTGAGCCTATCTCCACTCCAATACATCAAAACACATTCAATTCAACACTAACAATGCCACTTGTAGCAGGAACTCATATGTGTTCTCTATCAGGCAACCCAAAGCCACCACATGTTCCTGAGATCCAGAGATGGTAACAAACTCAAAGAATTTTATTATTTTCAAGAAATACAATATCCAACCAACATGGACAAGACCAAATCAATACTTAGAATCACAATCATTCCAAACCTAGAAGCATAAACACCAGCACAAAAATATAATCAAAACAACCTAATACAATATGTTTCTACCAGAAGCCAGCAATTATAGTATAAGTGGACCCAAGAAATTCAGCATAGCTGAAATACCAGATGAAAAATTCAACATGGCTATTTTGAACAAAGCCTTAAAGAAGAAATGAACAAGTCCATTAAAGAAATCTATGAAAACACAAAGTTTGGAATGAAATGAAGAAAATAGTTGAAGTCATGAAAGTATAAATAGAATTACCAAAAAGAAAAATTCCAAAACTGAGATTAAAATTGGAAATGAAAATTTTGCAATTAAAAAACTCAGTGGCAAGGCTCACCAACAGAATACAGAAGATGGAAGAGAGAATCTCAGTCTCTGAAGACATGCTAGAAGAAATGAATATTTTACCTGATGAAAATCTGTCCTCTACTATCAGATGGCCTAGACTCCCAGAGGGTGGGAGGGTGTTTCCTCTGCCTAATTACCCCTTGCAACCTGAGGATGTCAGAACAGTTGATACTGGGATTATGAAAGCAGGCCTTGTGTCTTTCTTGGTCAGTATAGTATCCGTGGCTTTGATGGTATGGGCAATGTTGGAGAGAAGCCAACACCAGAGTGTGAGAGCAGAATAGAGCTGGCCCTGCCATCCTTCCAGTGTGAGGTGTCATGTGTCAGTGATGATGCTCTCCCCACCTGTGACAGTTGAAGGAACTGGCCCTGAGTTTATGAGACCTGATGTGTTGGCCCTGTCCCTTGCCTGCCATAGTACTTTCGAGAGCAGGACCTGCACCTCATCTAGGCAGCACCGTGTATCTGATCTTAGTGGAGGAGGCACAAATAAGCTGGTCCTGGGAGAAGAGTGTGGGAGACTAGCCACTCATGTAGTGTGAGGTGGCCAATAGGTATGAGAAGATCCCTTTTCTAACTGCAGTGGCTGAGACAACTGACTGTGGGGCCATGAGAGCTGAAGACCTAGCCCTGCCAATTCATTGACTATAGCACTTGAGAGAGTGGGCCCTGCATCTTACCTGGGGAATAGAGTGGAGCTGAAACTGATGGAAACACAACAGGTACATCAGCCCTGAGTGTGGGAAAGCAGGAGATATGGCCTAGCCCTTCATAGGCTGCAGCACTTGGGAGAATGTGCCCAAAGTCTAATAGGGTAACATAGTGGAGCTGGCTCTGGAGGCATGCGAGAGCATAAGGGTTCTTGTCCAGTCGCCATGAAATCCAAAAATTTAACACTGTCTCATGCAGATGGTGGCATTGGTTGGCCTAGCTAGAGCACTGCTGAAGAATTAACCCGGTGGTCTTGATTAGAAAGAGCTGGCAATCTGATTAGCTCAGTTACTACCCAGGCCCAGATCCAGGGCTCTGAATTTGTCCACCTCCAAATCTCAATTATGTGCAAATGTTTGGGATTTATGAAAAGGCCATTCTTACTAATCCTTGCTGTAGGATCTCCATGACACAGAAAAACAACACATAATCCAGAGGAGACCTGAAGAGGAATCAATAATGATGGTGTCACAGAACCCAAAGGTCTTGAACCAGACCAATGACTCATTGCAATGAACATTTCCAAGTGAAGGTATGTGGACAGAGATATACTGTGAGACACACTGTGACATTACACATACTGTGATGAAATTCTTTCTAAGCTTTGTTATTGTTTGCTTCTTTGTATATTTTACTTTGGGGGAATTGCAAGAACAAATTATAAGGGGACAGGTGAGGTGAAAGTTTCTGGTTGTATTGGAGACACACTGGTGTTATGTGATGTTTTTTTGGAAGCTGTCTGGTGAAAATGCATGTGATGTTTTTGTTGTTGTTGTTGTTGTTGTTTTTGAGAAGATGCTTGAGAGGACATGCGATGTTTGGAAACAGTATAACACAACGGACTGTGGACGATGTGGTTTTCCTGCTGGTCTTCCCTGGGCTTCACTTATCCTAGGCTTCATTTGTCATGATTTAGTAGAGAGATGTGCACCAATGAATTTTGGATAGTTTTCCAACTGCTTGTAGATGCTTTGGCAAATGATCATCAGAGCCTCATGGTTTCTTCTGGATCGACCTGATGCTGTGAATTCCTGTTTGGTGTTTTGCTAGAGGATTGGACTGCAAACAATGAAGGCTGGAATTCCCCAAGGAACTAAATCTAAGCAGGCCCACATCTTCCTTGTCCTATTAGCTATTTTCCTCTCCTAAATTTCGTTGGTGGTCTTTAAGGGAGATTGAAATGCTTAAAAATCCTTATTAAGGTAGGCTTTATGCAATATAACCCTACAAATGGGAGATGAGCAGGACTTAGATGCTTGATCTGAAACTCACAAAGAATTAAAAAAAAATTTAAAAATCAAATGAATATAAGAATCCCAATGAAAAACCTAAAACAACCACTCTAATCAAGAAACAAACAAACAACAAAATTAATCTAAAAATTTCTGGGCACAAAACATCTAGGTAATTCAGGATTCTACACAAAGATCTAGTCTATGGATAAATTGTATTAGTAGGGGGAAACACTCAGATCAAAGTTACAGAAAACATTTTCAACAAAATGATAGAAAAATTTTCCCAAATATAAGATGGAAGAGTCTCTCAAGATACAAGAAGCACATGGAACACATTGACTATTTGACTGGGTCAGAAAAGAAACTCTTCATGACAAATACATTAAAGTATCAGAAGCAAGAAAGAACATTACGGAATATTAAAAGGAATAAAAATTTTTGATCACCAAATCAAAATAGGAAAAAAATTTCTACACTACCACAACAAAGTAAGAGGAACCAACAAACACTCACCACTGATAATGCAACACCTATGGTATCAATTCTCCAATAAGATACAGACAATAGATTGGGGTTGAAAATAGTATCTATCTTTCTGTTGCATCTAAAAACAGACCTTTATACCCTCACACCTTCACATCAAGGATAGACATTACCTTAGGTAAAAAGAAGGAAAAAACATATTCCAAGCAAATTGACCCAAGGAGCTAGCTGGTATAGCCATTCTAATATCTGAGAAAATAGACTTTACACTAAAACTAATTTCTTTGATTAGCTCTTCATCACTATGACAACATACCTTAATAATATTGGAGACACAAATATGTACAAAAGGGTCTTTGACATGCATCTGGATATATCTCATTTATATAGTTCTTTTCTTTGTTTCTGAAGTCCCATATTTACTTAAGTATTATTTATGTTCAACCTGAAGAATATTCTTCCAGTGTTTTTATTGAAAAACTGACTTGGAGGTGGCTCTATGAATAAAGTGCTTCCCAAATAAGTGTGAGGTCCTGGTTTTCACCCCAGGTACCCAAACAAAGTGAGATGCAGCAGCAACATGTGACTGTACTTGGAGTGATGCTATGGAAGATGAGAGACAGAGACAAGAGAATCCCTAGAAGACCCTGGGTCAGGCTGCCTTTCATGAGAATTGTGAACCCTGTCTCAAATAAAGTCAAAGGCAACAGCCACATCCAAGGTTGTCCTCTGATATTTGTGGCCTTCACAAATGAATATGAAAACATATAGACACCCCCAAAGACACAGAGGATAAATAAAATAATTAATTATTCTAGGAATTAATTATTTTGCTTCTCTTCATTGAGCCTTTATTTTTATTCACTTTTAGAAAACATTATCATTGAGTGTGTATAATTTTGAGTGATCAAGTTGTTCTTGAAATATCTT